>NC_090175.1:52754712-53004712 GCF_024679245.1 Pseudorasbora parva
AATGTCTGGCTGGTTATCTGAGCGCATTTTCCATACAATTTAGTCCTGGGCTAAATTTAAAAGGCTCGTTTTTGACATTTAGCATACTCTTTGTGGAGTTTAGCCTGAGTGTTTCTGTTAAACTATTTTCCCATCCTGGTTTAGAGCCAGTAATAGGTTTGACATAAGAAAGAATTAGACCCCTGGTAAAATCTATCTATCTATCTGTCAGTCTGTCTGTCTCTCTCTTTTTCTTTTTTTCCCCATGATACCACAATTGTTTTATTAACATTAATGAAACATACAGCTTATATATACAGATACCTCACGGATTGAAGACTTACAAATTAAGCTTTTCCCCGTGGTAGATTAATTCACAGGACCGGACACCAGTTATTTTGCCCAGATATTTAGTTTATATAATTTTATATCAGACATAGGAGAGAAAGATAATTTTCTGGGAGATGATCTTCATTCCAGCTTTCTCTGTCTTCCTGGACACCCAGTTTGGATTTTATAGGTTGCTCAGACAGAAAAAAATTAATTATATTACCAGATAAACAGGTTGTTTGCGCTACACCTCGTGCTTTCACACAGCATAATATACCCTAGGACATATGCATAGATAAACGTGTTGTTCAGTGTTCAAAATATGTCTTATGAACTTATGACATGCGTCATATGCTTTGGCAGGAAAACAACATCATGCTACACAATACTTCCTTACAGAGAATTACAATCACATAATTGGTAAATTTATGCTACATATTCCTGTGTTCCAAATGATCTCCTCTCCATGTCTCTCACACTCCTGTGCTCAGACTCATTTTGACTAAATAATAATGATTATACAAATGATAATGAATATTAGTAAATAATAATAATACAAATACATAATATTAACTGATTATACATACTAATAATACACAAAACAACACCAAACAGCAAAATTTCGATCTACACGGATCTATTATAATGTAACACATCATATGTCTTTCCACAACAGTTCACCAAACAATAATTTAAGACATAACATATTATTTTTCCGTGTATACTCGACATTAACAGATATTTTGGAACATGGTAATTCTGTGAATGTGTATCGGGATTGCACGCTGTCTTTGTGCGCACACTTCGGATCTGTCTGTCAGTGCGAATAAGATTAAAAAGATTAAAAAAGAGTTTAAAAATGACATTTCATTGTTTCAGACTCGTGTCATCGAGAATTCGCTATGAAAGTTAAAATTATGACAAACCTGTGATGAGCGGAAGCATTTTTCATGGACAAGGGAAAGGTACTCCTCTCAGGAAACATATAAATAAAGAGACTTTTAGATGTTTAATTGCTATTTTAAGTATTGGGATCGCTAGACGAGGGCTTAATTAACCTTTTTTTGTTGTTGTTGTGAAAACCTCAAATTCGACCAAAATTTTAATTTTTCACTTGCAATTATTTTTGCCATTTGGCGCCGCTAGTTGCAAAGAAACCGGTTTCTCTTCTAATCCGTTTTAGACTTTAAAAACTGCAAACTAATCGTGTAAAATTTCATCATTAGCCTGATAACCTGAACGGTGGTTAATGAACACATAAGTTATAATACCATATTTATGATGTTTACATTTATTTAGCCCTCTTTCCAGTCCCAACTCGTCAGACACACAATGGAAACTGTATAACCCAAAGTTTGTAAAGGTTTTCAGTCCTTTTGGGTCATCTAGCAATGCTTGTATGAGTTCAGAATGTTTCTTCCTCTTCCAAGCGGCTTCATCATTTGTAAATTGATGGAGAATCCATTGCATTTCAAAAGACGCAATGCTATAGGAGTCATCGACTGCTGTGGGAGTCGCTTCCCTGCTGGTGTGAATCACGATCACAGTGTGAATTGTGGCACATCCTCAGACGATCATTTACTGCTGGATATTCATGCATCACATCAGAAAATAAATAAATAAAATACATTTAAGAAAAAGTATCTACCTTGATAAAACTTACAGCCTTCAGGAACAAAATTTGTACATTATAAGTCAAATAAGTTGACTTGATTTGTTTTGTGAAGCATCATTAAAAACCATGTGGGTAGTGACGACATGATATAGGGGTGCGGGCTGTCTTTAGAATACCAAAATCATCCTTGCCAGTCAAAAAGAATCAATCAATCTATCTATCGATCTATCGATCTATCTATCTATCTATCTATCTATCTATCTATCTATCTATCTATCTATCTATCTATCTATCTATCCATCCATCCATCCATCCATCCATCCATCCATCCATCCATCCATCCATCCATCCATCCATCCATCCATCCATCCATCCATCCATCCATCCATCCATCCATCCATCCATCCATCCATCCATCCATCCATCCATCCATCCATCCATCCATCCATCCATCCATCCATCCATCCATCCATCCATCCATCCATCCATCCATCCATCCATCCTTTGTCCGTTCTTCCTATATTCTGTTAAGAGTTAAATTTAACCTAATTAACATCCCAAAATGGTAGTGAAAAGTATTGACTATATGAATATAAGCTGGAATGTGATTGATTCCAGCAGTTTTTTCATCTGCAACATCAGAGGTGGTCCCCAAAACCAGGTTTTCATGTCAGGCTGCCTTTGATGATTGAAGTCTTTACTCCAGTTGCTGTGAAAACACGTTTGATTGGTGCTTTTGATCAGCAGCTGTCAGCATCCAAAGACATCTGGCATCATTCAATCTTATTGAAAAACCAAGATTAATTTTTTACGCCGCAGTAGCCCACATCTCACAAGCTAAACCGCTTTAAATCTTAAAATCTAAAAGCTGATATTCTACCTGGCATGAAGCTGGAAAAACTGATATAACCACTTTGCATTAGCTGTTGGGTTTGACTCTGTCATGAAGTGAGCTTCGTAAACTCAAACAAATTGACCTCTTCCTAGGCTCCGCCCCCCTTGTTTAGTGTTCCTAAACCAGACAAGAACCTCCCATAGGGATGGAGATTTCTGTGAATGTTGTGGTTTTCAGTAAAGTGTGGTCACAAAGTGGTAATATTAATTGAATATCATCCTTACACAATTGTAAAATTGAAAAGGATTAAATAAATCTCTTCTCACATTCAAGTGAAAAGAGGAAGCCTCATTTTAAAGTGATTACAGATGATAATATTAGTGTAGTGAACAGACATTTTCCCTGGATAATGTCTTCTACAGCACATTCACTGCTTTCTTATTATGTGACTTATTATTAGATAGGCTATATATATATATATATATATATATATATATATATATATATATATATATATATATATATATATATATATATATATATTGTGCAAAAAATGACATGGGAGTTTCAAATTTCTGGAATAGGAATGTTGTCATATTCTTTTTTAATACAGGCTTTTAGTTGCTCAACTGTCTTTGGTCTTCTTTGTCGCATCTTCCTCTTTATGATGCGCCAAATGTTTTCTATAGATGAGATATCTGGACAGCAGGCTGGCCATTTCAGTACTCGGATCCTTCTTCTACGCAGCCATGATGTTGTAAATAATGCAGGATGTGGTCTGGCATTGTCATGTTGGAAAATGCAAGGTATTCCCAGAGAGAGATGATGTCTGGATGGGAGCATATGTTATTCTAGAACTTGGATATACCTTTCAGCATTGATGGTGCCTTTCCAGATGTGTAAGCTGCCCATACCACACGCACTCATGCAACCCCATACCATCAGAGATGCAGGCTTCTGAACTGAGCGCTAATTACAACTTGGGTTGTCCTTGTCCTCTTTAGCCAGGATGAGATGGCGTCCCAGTTTTCCCAAAAAAAATGACCAAATGACCAGAGAACAGATTTCCATTACAGTAGCATTCCTGTATGTGATGCAGTGCCATCTAAGGACCCAAAGATCACAGGCATCCAGTATGGTTTTCCTACACACAGAGATTGTTGCAGATTCTCTGAATCTTTGGATGATATTATGCACTGTAGATGATATCTTTTTCTCTTGAAAAGCTCTGAGAATTTTTTTTTTTTTTTTTTTTTTTTTTTTTTAATGAAAACTTCTCTCATATCAACATATTTCTCCAGTATTTTTCACTGGGGTAATTGGTGATCCTCTGCCCATCTTGATTTCTGAGAGACACTGCCACTCTGAGATGCTCTTTTTATACCCAATCGTGTTGCCAATTGACCTAATGAGTTGCAAATTGGTCCTCCAGTTGTTCCTTATATGGACATTTAACTTTTCTGGCCTCTTATTGCTAACTGTCCCAACTTTTTTGGAATGTGTAGCTCTCATGAAATCCAAAATGAGCCAATATTTGGCATGACATTTCAAAATGTCTCACTTTCAATATTGTATTTGTTATCTTCTATTATGAATAAAATATAAGTTTTGTAAATAATTGCATTCCTCTTTTGGAACTGGGTTTGTATAATAGAAAAACTAATATATTATATAATATATTCTATACTAGAAAAAACTAAAGGAAAAAAAGGAAAAAAAAGACTACAATTAAAATGTAAAAAAAAAATATATATATATATAAATACTAAATATTACAAAAGGACATAAATTAGCTGTATATATATATATATATATATATATATATATATATATATATATATATATATATATATATATATATATATATATATATATATATATATATATATATATATATAATTGTTATCTCTATGAGATGGAAATGGACTTTAATAATAATAATAATAATAATAATAATAATAATAATAATAATAATAATAATAATAATAATAATAATAATAATAATTAAAGCTGCAAGCAGCATTTAGCGGGGTTCAAGCGTTTAAGGCCTTTTAAGCACATAGGCATTAAAGACATTAAGTTTTATTTAGCAAGATTTTAAACACTGAAATAATAGATGGAAAAGTCCATTTACAGCCAATATAGGCAATTTACCATAAAAATGCATGGTTTTTATAGCTTTTTAACAGTTATAGCGCCACCTATAGTCCGATCTCTTTAAAACTTTTCATGCTTCATCAGCATGTCATGCTACATATACCCAACAATTTTCGTGAATTTTTGAGCTTCCCTTTTGAGTTAGCGCCAACTAGTGGCCGATTTCTTTCAAAAATCTTACAGACCTCTAGGACCATGAGTCAAACATGCCCACCAAGTTTCGTTCCGATCGGCCTCTGTTAACCTTGTCTAATAGGTGCTCAAATTTCATTGGCCGATGGCGGCCATGTTTTTTGAGATACGCCAATGTCTGCATACCAATTTTCAGGTTAACTGTACTAGCGATCGCGTGGTTATAGCCCTTTTCATGTTTTTTCACATTATAGCGCCACCAAGTGGCCAATCGTCGCAATATTTTTATCGTGACCTCAAATTGAGCCGATATACATGTGTACCAAGTTTGGTGACGATATCTCATTTCCTTCTTGAGTTATAGCCTTTTTAGTAAAATAGGCTCCGCCCTGAACGTCCATTTTGAAGCCAATTAGCAAAAATGAATGGAAATTTCAACTTTTTTTCGATAACTATTGATAAACATAGACCAGAGAACATTTTGACACTGGTTTGGTTCCGATCGGTCAAAAAACCAGGGACTAGTTTGCAAAAGTAAGTTTTTAACATAATTGTGAATATTTAATTAATGATTTGATTGACAGCAATGGTTCCAGAGGCAAATTTGTTCAGCATGAGGAGATCTATCATATGATATGCATATTTTGTGGATGCGTGAAAAAACACGTGATTTCAGAGCCATAAAACTCGTTAGCGCCAACTAGTGGCCGATTTCTTTCAAAATTCTTACAGACCTCTAGGACCATGAGTCAAACATGCCCATCAAGTTTCGTTCCGATCGGCCTCGGTTAACCCCATCTAATAGGTGCTCAAATTTCATTGGCCGATGGCGGCCATGTTTTTTGAGATACGCCAATGTCCTCATAGACGTACATGGGGCCTTGGACCAAGACACTGCATACCAATTTTCAGGTCAATCGGACTAGCGGTCGCGTGGTTATAGCCCTTTTCATGTTTTTTTCGCATTATAGCGCCACCAAGTGGCCAATCATCGCGATTTTTTTATCGTGACCTCAAATTGAGCCGATATACATGTGTAACAAGTTTGGTGACGATATCTCATTTCCTTCTTGAGTTATAGCCTTTTTAGTAAAATAGGCTCCGCCCTGAACGTCCATTTTGAAGCCAATTAGCATAAATGAATCGAAATTTCAACTTTTTTTTGATAACTATTGATAAACAGAGACCAGAGAACATTTTGACACTGGTTTGGTTCCGATCGGTCAAAGAACCAGGGACTAGTTTGCAAAAGTAGGTTTTCAATAAAATTCAAAATGGCGGAAAAATTTGCATACTGTAAATAAAATCTGAGATATACATTTTGTTCGCCAAGGACTCAGCTTTCCAATGATATATGACACTTGAGTGTGGACCAAACGGTTTAGGAGTTATGAGCCTTTTCTCGCAATTGATTGCTATAGCGCCACCTATGGGCCAATTGGGGTCATAGCTTCTCAGGGTCTCCCCAACATGAGTACTACCATCTGACAAAGTTTCAAATTTCCAGCTCTTACGGTTTGGTCTGCACGATGCGTTTTAGCGGAGAATAATAATAATAATAATAATAATAATTAAAGCTGCAAGCAGCATTTAGCGGGGTTCAAGCGTTTAAGGCCTTTTAAGCACATAGGCATTAAAGACATTAAGTTTTATTTAGCAAGATTTTAAACACTGAAATAATAGATGGAAAAGTCCATTTACAGCCAATATAGGCAATTTACCATAAAAAATGCATGGTTTTTATAGCTTTTTAACAGTTATAGCGCCACCTATAGTCCGATCTCTTTAAAACTTTTCATGCTTCATCAGCATGTCATGCTACATATACCCAACAATTTTCGTGATTTTTTGAGCTTCCCTTTTGAGTTAGCGCCAACTAGTGGCCGATTTCTTTCAAAAATCTTACAGACCTCTAGGACCATGAGTCAAACATGCCCACCAAGTTTCGTTCCGATCGGCCTCTGTTAACCTTGTCTAACAGGTGCTCAAATTTCATTGGCCGATGGCGGCCATGTTTTTTGAGATACGCCAATGTCTGCATACCAATTTTCAGGTTAATTGGACTAGCGATCGCGTGGTTATAGCCCTTTTCATGTTTTTTTTCACATTATAGCGCCACCAAGTGGCCAATCGTCGCAATATTTTTATCGTGACCTCAAATTGAGCCGATATACATGTGTACCAAGTTTGGTGACGATATCTCATTTCCTTCTTGAGTTATAGCCTTTTTAGTAAAATAGGCTCCGCCCTGAACGTCCATTTTGAAGCCAATTAGCAAAAATGAATTGAAATTTCAACTTTTTTTCGATAACTATTGATAAACAGAGACCAGAGAACATTTTGACACTGGTTTGGTTCCGATCGGTCAAAAAACCAGGGACTAGTTTGCAAAAGTAGGTTTTTAACATAATTGTGAATATTTAATTAATGATTTGATTGACAGCAATGGTTCTAGAGGCAAATTTGTTCAGCATGAGGAGATCTATCATATGATATGCATATTTTGTGGATGCGTGAAAAAACACGTGATTTCAGAGCCATAAAACTCGTTAGCGCCAACTAGTGGCCGATTTCTTTCAAAATTCTTACAGACCTATAGGACCATGAGTCAAACATGCCCATCAAGTTTCGTTCCGATCGGCCTCTGTTAACCCCATCTAATAGGTGCTCAAATTTCATTGGCCGATGGCGGCCATGTTTTTTGAGATACGCCAATGTCCTCATAGATGTACATGGGGCCTTGGACCAAGACACTGCATACCAATTTTCAGGTCATTCGGACTAGCGGTCGCGTGGTTACAGCCCTTTTCATGTTTTTTTCGCATTATAGCGCCACCAAGTGGCCAATCATCGCGATTTTTTTATCGTGACCTCAAATTGAGCCGATATACATGTGTACCAAGTTTGGTGACGATATCTCATTTCCTTCTTGAGTTATAGCCTTTTTAGTAAAATAGGCTCCGCCCTGAACGTCCATTTTGAAGCCAATTAGCATAAATGAATCGAAATTTCAACTTTTTTTTGATAACTATTGATAAACAGAGACCAGAGAACATTTTGACACTGGTTTGGTTCCGATCCGTCAAAAAACCAGGGACTAGTTTGCAAAAGTAGGTTTTCAATAAAATTCAAAATGGCGGAAAAATTTGCATACTGAAAATAAAATCTGAGATATACATTTTGTTCGCCAAGGACTCAGCTTTCCAATGATATATGACACTTGAGTGTGGACCAAACGGTTTAGGAGTTATGAGCCTTTTCTCGCAATTGATTGCTATAGCGCCACCTATGGGCCAATTGGGGTCATAGCTTCTCAGGGTCTCCCCAACATGAGTACTACCATCTGACAAAGTTTCAAATTTCCAGCTCTTACGGTTTGGTCTGCACGATGCGTTTTAGCGGAGAATAATAATAATAATAATAATAATAATAATAATAATAATAAAAATCAGTACAATTACAATAGGGTTTCAGCACTTCGTGCTTGAACCCCTAATAATAATAATAATAATAATTAAAGCTGCAAGCAGCATTTAGCGGGGTTCAAGCGTTTAAGGCCTTTTAAGCACATAGGCATTAAAGACATTAAGTTTTATTTAGCAAGATTTTAAACACTGAATTAATAGATGGAAAAGTCCATTTACAGCCAATATAGGCAATTTACCATAAAAAATGCATGGTTTTTATAGCTTTTTAACAGTTATAGCGCCACCTATAGTCCGATCTCTTTAAAACTTTTCATGCTTCATCAGCATGTCATGCTACATATACCCAACAATTTTCGTGAATTTTTGAGCTTCCCTTTTGAGTTAGCGCCAACTAGTGGCCGATTTCTTTCAAAAATCTTACAGACCTCTAGGACCATGAGTCAAACATGCCCACCAAGTTTCGTTCCGATCGGCCTCTGTTAACCTTGTCTAATAGGTGCTCAAATTTCATTGGCCGATGGCGGCCATGTTTTTTGAGATACGCCAATGTCTGCATACCAATTTTCAGGTTAATTGGACTAGCGATCGCGTGGTTATAGCCCTTTTCATGTTTTTTTTCACATTATAGCGCCACCAAGTGGCCAATCGTCGCAATATTTTTATCGTGACCTCAAATTGAGCCGATATACATGTGTACCAAGTTTGGTGACGATATCTCATTTCCTTCTTGAGTTATAGCCTTTTTAGTAAAATAGGCTCCGCCCTGAACGTCCATTTTGAAGCCAATTAGCAAAAATGAATTGAAATTTCAACTTTTTTTCAATAACTATTGATAAACAGAGACCAGAGAACATTTTGACACTGGTTTGGTTCCGATCGGTCAAAAAACCAGGGACTAGTTTGCAAAAGTAGGTTTTTAACATAATTGTGAATATTTAATTAATGATTTGATTGACAGCAATGGTTCTAGAGGCAAATTTGTTCAGAATGAGGAGATCTATCATATGATATGCATATTTTGTGGATGCGTGAAAAAACACGTGAATTCAGAGCCATAAAACTCGTTAGCGCCAACTAGTGGCCGATTTCTTTCAAAATTCTTACAGACCTCTAGGACCATGAGTCAAACATGCCCATCAAGTTTCGTTCCGATCGGCCTCTGTTAACCCCATCTAATAGGTGCTCAAATTTCATTGGCCGATGGCGGCCATGTTTTTTGAGATACGCCAATGTCCTCATAGACGTACATGGGGCCTTGGACCAAGACACTGCATACCAATTTTCAGGTCAATCGGACTAGCGGTCGCGTGGTTACAGCCCTTTTCATGTTTTTTTCGCATTATAGCGCCACCAAGTGGCCAATCATCGCGATTTTTTTATCGTGACCTCAAATTGAGCCGATATACATGTGTACCAAGTTTGGTGACGATATCTCATTTCCTTCTTGAGTTATAGCCTTTTTAGTAAAATAGGCTCCGCCCTGAACGTCCATTTTGAAGCCAATTAGCATAAATGAATCGAAATTTCAACTTTTTTTTGATAACTATTGATAAACAGAGACCAGAGAACATTTTGACACTGGTTTGGTTCCGATCGGTCAAAAAACCAGGGACTAGTTTGCAAAAGTAGGTTTTCAATAAAATTCAAAATGGCGGAAAAATTTGCATACTGGAAATAAAATCTGAGATATACATTTTGTTCGCCAAGGACTCAGCTTTCCAATGATATATGACACTTGAGTGTGGACCAAACGGTTTAGGAGTTATGAGCCTTTTCTCGCAATTGATTGCTATAGCGCCACCTATGGGCCAATTGGGGTCATAGCTTCTCAGGGTCTCCCCAACATGAGTACTACCATCTGACAAAGTTTCAAATTTCCAGCTCTTACGGTTTGGTCTGCACGATGCGTTTTAGCGGAGAATAATAATAATAATAATAATAATAATAATAATAATAATTAAAGCTGCAAGCAGCATTTAGCGGGGTTCAAGCCTTTAAGGCCTTTAAAGCACATAGGCATTAAAGACATTAAGTTTTATTTAGCAAGATTTTAAACACTGAAATAATAGATGGAAAAGTCCATTTACAGCCAATATAGGCAATTTACCATAAAAAATGCATGGTTTTTATAGCTTTTTAACAGTTATAGCGCCACCTATAGTCCGATCTCTTTAAAACTTTTCATGCTTCATCAGCATGTCATGCTACATATACCCAACAATTTTCGTGAATTTTTGAGCTTCCCTTTTGAGTTAGCGCCAACTAGTGGCCGATTTCCTTCAAAAATCTTACAGACCTCTAGGACCATGAGTCAAACATGCCCACCAAGTTTCGTTCCAATCGGCCTCTGTTAACCTTGTCTAATAGGTGCTCAAATTTCATTGGCCGATGGCGGCCATGTTTTTTGAGATACGCCAATGTCTGCATACCAATTTTCAGGTTAATTGGACTAGCGATCGCGTGGTTATAGCCCTTTTCATGTTTTTTCTTTCACATTATAGCGCCACCAAGTGGCCAATCATCGCAATATTTTTATCGTGACCTCAAATTGAGCCGATATACATGTGTACCAAGTTTGGTGACGATATCTCATTTCCTTCTTGAGTTATAGCCTTTTTAGTAAAATAGGCTCCGCCCTGAACGTCCATTTTGAAGCCAATTAGCAAAAATGAATTGAAATTTCAACTTTTTTTCGATAACTATTGATAAACAGAGACCAGAGAACATTTTGACACTGGTTTGGTTCCGATCGGTCAAAAAACCAGGGACTAGTTTGCAAAAGTAGGTTTTTAACATAATTGTGAATATTTAATTAATGATTTGATTGACAGCAATGATTCCAGAGGCAAATTTGTTCAGCATGAGGAGATCTATCATATGATATGCATATTTTGTAAGTGCGTGAAAAAACACGTGATTTCAGAGCCATAAAACTCGTTAGCGCCAACTAGTGGCCGATTTCTTTCAAAATTCTTACAGACCTCTAGGACCATGAGTCAAACATGCCCATCAAGTTTCGTTCCGATCGGCCTCTGTTAACCCCATCTAATAGGTGCTCAAATTTCATTGGCCGATGGCGGCCATGTTTTTTGAGATACGCCAATGTCCTCATAGACGTACATGGGGCCTTGGACCAAGACACTGCATACCAATTTTCAGGTCAATCGGACTAGCGGTCGCGTGGTTACAGCCCTTTTCATGTTTTTTTCGCATTATAGCGCCACCAAGTGGCCAATCATCGCGATTTTTTTATCGTGACCTCAAATTGAGCCGATATACATGTGTACCAAGTTTGGTGACGATATCTCATTTCCTTCTTGAGTTATAGCCTTTTTAGTAAAATAGGCTCCGCCCTGAACGTCCATTTTGAAGCCAATTAGCATAAATGAATCGAAATTTCAACTTTTTTTTGATAACTATTGATAAACAGAGACCAGAGAACATTTTGACACTGGTTTGGTTCCGATCGGTCAAAAAACCAGGGACTAGTTTGCAAAAGTAGGTTTTCAATAAAATTCAAAATGGCGGAAAAATTTGCATACTGGAAATAAAATCTGAGATATACATTTTGTTCGCCAAGGACTCAGCTTTCCAATGATATATGACACTTGAGTGTGGACCAAACGGTTTAGGAGTTATGAGCCTTTTCTCGCAATTGATTGCTATAGCGCCACCTATGGGCCAATTGGGGTCATAGCTTCTCAGGGTCTCCCCAACATGAGTACTACCATCTGACAAAGTTTCAAATTTCCAGCTCTTACGGTTTGGTCTGCACGATGCGTTTTAGCGGAGAATAATAATAATAATAATAATAAATATAGCTGCGAGCAGCAATTAGCGGGGTTCAAGCGACTTAAGGCATTTAAGCATTTAAGGCATATTGCATTTAAGGCTCTAAAGCAGTAAAATAATTAAATCTGGGAGCTCAGGTGAAATGAAGTGATACATTGACAAAATTCGATTGCAAATGTTAAAATAGTGACTTTATAAAGACTGAATTTGAGTTGTGCTTGCAATGGCAAAACTTGTGGCCCTGTTGCTACCCTACACTGCTGACATGTTTTTAGCAAAATGCTAACACGATTAGCATGTTTTTAACATACTGGTAACACAATTAGCATGCTGAAATAATCGATGGAAAATACCATTTACAGCCAATACAGGCAATTCACCATAGGAATACATGGTTTTCAAAGCTTTTTAACACTTATAGCGCCACCTATACTCCGATCTCCATGAAATGTTGCATCCTTCTTCACATTGTTATGCCACATATACCCATCAATTTTCGTGAAGTTTTGAGTTTTCGCTTAGGATTTATAGGCTTTTGAGTGTATTTTGCCACGCCTCTTTTCTAATTGGCCCTGTTATAGCCATCCAAATGCAAAAGTTCAACTTTTTTTTAATAATTATTGATCTAGAGAGTCCAGAGAATTGTCCTAGACTGGTTTGGTTTCGGTCGTGCAAAAAATCAGGGACTAGTTCGCAAAAGTAGGTTTTTAACATAATTGCGAATATTTAACTAACGATTTGATTGACAGCAATGGTTCCAGAGGCAAAGTTGTTCAGCAGGAGGAGATCTATCATATGATATGCATATTTTGGGGATGTTTGCAACACCACGTGATTGCAGAGCCATAAAGCTCGTTAGCGCCAACTAGTGGCCGATTTCTTTCAAAATTCTTACACTCCTCTAGGACCATGAGTCAAACAGGCCCACCAAGTTTCGTTCCGATCGGCCTCCGTTAACCCCGTCTAATAGGTGCTCAAATTTCATTGGCTGATGGCGGCCATGTTTTTTGAGATACGCCAATGTCCTCATAGACATACATGGGGCCTTGGGCCAAGACACCGCATACCAATTTTCAAGTCAATCGGACTAGCGGTCGCGTGGTTATAGCCGTTTTAGTGTTTTTTTCATGTTATAGCGCCACCAAGTGGCCAATCGTCGCGATTTTTTTATCGTGACCAAAGAATGAGCCCATAAACAAGTGTACCAAGTTTGGTGAAGATAGCTCATTTCTTTCTGGAGTTATAGCCTTTTTAGTAAAATAGGCTCCGCCCTGAACGTCCATTTTGAATCCCCTTAGCAACCGTGAATCGAAATATCAACATTTTTTCGATAATTATTGATATTCAGCCTACAGAGAACATTTTGGCACTGGTTTGGTTCCGATCGGTCAAAAAACCAGGGACTAGTTCGCAAAAGTAGGTTTTCGACAAAATTCAAAATGGCGGAAAATATTTCATGACGGAAATGAAATCGGAGATATACGTTTTGTTCGTCATGGTCTCAGCTTTCCAATGATATAAGACACTTGAGTGTGGAGTACACGGTTTAGGAGTTATGAGCCCTTTTGCGCTTTTGGTCGCTGTAGCGCCACCTATAGGCCAATCGGGGTCATAGCTTCTCAGTTTCTCCCCAAATTGAGGACTACCTATTGGCCAAGTTTGAAGTCTCTAGCACTTACGGTTTTGTCTGCACGTTCAGTTTTAGGGGAGAAGAAAAATAATAATAATAATAATAATAATAATAAAAATCTTTACAATTACAATAGGGTTTCAGCACTTCGTGCTTGAACCCCTAATAAAAATCAGTACAATTACAATAGGGTTTCAGCACTTCGTGCTTGAACCCCTAATAAAAATCAGTACAATTACAATAGGGTTTCAGCACTTCGTGCTTGAACCCCTAATAATAATAAAAATCAGTACAATTACAATAGGGTTTCAGCACTTCGTGCTTGAACCCCTAATAATAATAATAAAGGAATTTACACAGTCAAATCCTAAATAAGCCAGTTGGAAGGACATATTCACAGGACTAAAGCTACTGCTCTCAAAAGTAGGGCACACCGAGTTGGTTACGTAAATCTCTAAATTATAGATCGATTTGGCTGCTAGAGCGGTGGGAGACGGCTGAGAGGGACTGCAACAGTGAGCGATGCCATCCTCGCTGAACGAGCGGGCAGGAATATCAAACAGATGGCAGTACCAGATGATGGGCACCACCAGATTTATGTTTCACAGTGGGTAACATCGGTGACACCATTTAAACAGCAAGGCTGTTTGGGGGTTTTACGCTAGTGCAGATTTGTCAGGTTGGGAAAGAGAAAATTAAGGCAGCCGCTCTGTGGGATCCAAACCCTCAAACATGAACTTCATTGTGAGGCAACAAGCTGCTGTTTTTTAAAAGGCACCCACATTCGACTCAATTATCCTCCTTTCCACTCTGCCTGGCCTTTTCCCTAGTGCTCCAACCTACAGGTCGTTTTGTGTTTAGGGAGCAGAGCTAAAAGACATAGAGAGGGTCTTAGAGATTATTCGGCGCCTGCTGGTTTGATCATTTCTTAGTACAGAGGCTATTTTGACATCTTACTCAGGAGTATGGTGTCCCAGTAACAGAATAAGAAAACAAACAACAATAACACACACACACACACACACACATACACACACACAAACAAATGCTGCCGAACTAGCTTTGGCTGCGTTGGGTTTATGCGGGGGTTGTTTTCTCTCTTTCCTTATTGTCTTCCACTCTCTCTTGCTCTTTGTGCCAATTTCTGGTGCTTTGAAAATACAGCAAGTTCTCCTTTGAAGAAAGCAACTGTGCCTCTGGGTCATATGGAGCACATGTTGAAGAGCCCTCGGGCACAAATTATACATAATACTAGGTCACTGTGCAAAGTAAATAAAGACACACAACTGCGTCATGACAGCAGCATTCCTGCAAATATTTAAAAGCCTAATTCAAAATGATAAACAAGACAATGCTGCTAGTATCACTCAGTTTCAGTGTGCTTTGAAATCAGAATCAGAAAGAGCTGTATTGCCACACAATGACTTTGATTTGGTCATAGAAGAAATGAAATGAAATGAAATGAAATGAAATGAAATGAAATGAAATGAAATAATTGCATTTGTAATGTTTTGGGGTCAGAAGTTAGTGCAGAATCAAATAAACATATTTAAAGAGCAAATACAATTGCAATAAATGATATCATAGAAACACTTGAAAAACAATGTGCACGTTCACACAAAACATGACAACATGAAAACAGCCCCTGACAAATGACAAACATGTGGAGCATGAATGTCTGAATCCCAACATAAAACTGAATCCCAAACTAGACCAATTTTCTGGGATCCGAACACCAGCCCTGCACAATATAATTTCTTTAAAATTCTTACTGACCCCACACTTTTGAACAGTAGTGCATATTGTTATTGTTATTATTGTTGTTGTATAAAGGGGACCCAAATGATGCTGTTTCCTGAGAATTTGCCAGTGGTTTTAAACTTGTATGGCCCTTAACGAGAATTCACGGGAAAAAATGAACAAGCAAACAAAAAAACAATGATTGGTGAGTCATGCTCACACAAGCCCTTGAGTGGGTAAGTGACCAATCTGTGCCATCAGCATCTGACAGCTGTTTGGCTAAGCCACATAATGTCAGTTGTGTACATTTTCTGCAGCTTATCTCAAATTTAACTTGACTAAATGTGACAGGTTTGAATGTGAACTGGGTCTTCAGATTGACAACACACCTTACCAGAATGGACATCTGCAGCACAAGGGGTGGATTTGTGGAAGATGTGTAGTCGAGATTTTTATTTTATAAAATATGCTTGTCATAGCATTCAAAGCCCAGATGTACATTTTATATATATGCATTTGAAATGCATCCATGTTACTGATACTGTAGCTTACTCAGAAAATGGCATCTCCAATCCATTCGGTAGAGGTCTATTTATATCTTTATATACAATTTATCTGTATTTTTGATAACTGTAAAAATCAAGTACGCACAGATCCTCTGTACCAACATTGGACAAGAACAAAAGATTGGCAAAGACTGCAAAGGAAGGAGTGGTCAGTGACGTTTTTAAGGCATGCTAAGTGAAGCTTCAGTTTCCATCTGACAATTATTTACAGAGCAAGAAAGAGTGAGAGAAATTCATGATTTGAAATGTGGAAATGAGAAATAATAAGGAAAGATGAACATCAAGTGATGCCTGGCATTTTGCTGTCAACACTTTGCAGTTATTATTTCCCTTCCCTCAGTATCTGCTTGTCAAAGAGAATGACTCATCTGCTGATCTCAACTCTGCTGAAAACACAGACCCTTCTGTAGTTCACAGATGATCACATTCAAGAAAGAAACCTTCTGTGGGATGCTCTATCTCAAGGCTTGATACCTGAGTTTGGCTCTGTTCCAAAAGCTAGTGAGCTGCCTCGCTGTCTGCTGAATACACAGACAGGCGCCTTCTAAGGAAGCATTCTTTAAAGTCCATTTAAAGTCAAAATTAACCGTGTTCTGAGTTTTTCACACCACAGAAAATAATTGTTATAAAGCCAAATTGAAAGGATAAAAAATGTAAATAAAATAGCTAATCAAAATATTGTCCACTGGCTGAGCTGAAACCACGCCCACCTGCGGGAAAGCTGCCATAAAGCTCGAAATCAAGACAACACTCATTGGTGGGTTATAACATAAGGCAAGGTCTAAGGCAACATCACTAGGTCAAAAGTCTGAGGTGACATCCGGCTTAAGGGACTGGGGTGATGACACAGGCCTGGCAAAGACAAGGAAGAGCCAGAACCTAGAGGGGAGGGAAATAGGCAGTGTTGTAGTCGAGACCAGCTCATTCGAGTCCGAGTCGAGGCCGAGTTCAGAGGGTCGAGTCCGAGTCGAGACTGAGACCGAGACCAGAGAGAGCTGGCGCGATCATAGAAATATTTACATAGATTCCTCATTCGACCGATCCACGGAGGCACTATGATCACGTCTGGATTTACACCTTCTTCAACGGAAGTAATGACGCTGGGGAATACTAGATAAGATTTGCCTGATATGAGGTAACAAAATAACAAATACTGTTGGGTTTCTTGCAGAAACCAATCATGTCGTGTCTTAAGTCATCAATGTGTCGCCACGGGCCACATGGTTTAATATGGATTATTATATCTATGTTTGAGAAGTGTGCCAGAGGAAGAGAAGGGCGGCCTTCTGTTAGACATTTTCTGGGGAGATGCTAATTTTATTATTAATTAAACAAGGCCAGCTCTCCTCAACTGGCTCAGGAGAGGACTGCTTCTATTGTCCAAACCCTGTGATGGACCTGAGGGTAGAAAATCTTCCAAATCTTCGATTGAGCCTATGAGAAATGTAGCCTCAGTTTCCTGTTCTTAGATGACATGCTTGGACCTAAATTTATTCAGAAGCCTTCAATATGTTCTCACATTATCACAGTTTATTCACGATAGTTTAGAAAATATGTCCAGAACTCAGCGTTAAACTGTGTCAGAACAAACTCGTCTTCATAATCTCACATAACTTTGATATAATCAACCAATCAGCTGTCAGCAGTTAAATTTAAGTACACAATTAGATGACCAAGCAATGCTTCATTTTGTTCAGTCTGTGGTGTAAAAGGTCACATTAGCTATTAAAGAAAAGTCACTTCAGCAAAACATGGTCAGGTCAAAGTGTCGGAATCATTTTGGTCCCACATTTTTATACATTTTACTGGTAATCCACTGTATAAAAAAAATTAAAATAAAATAATAAAATAAAATAAAATAAAATAAAATAATAAAATAATAAAATAAAATAAAATAAAATAAAATAAAATAAAATAAAATAAAATAAAATAAAATAAAATAAAATAAAATAAAATAAAATAAAATAAAATAAAATAAAATAAAATAAAATAAAAAGCACACATTCCAGGTATATGCCGATCTGTGCTTCTTTTAGCCAACCACAGCAACCTCAACCTTTCCTCCTCTCTCAGCCTCTATCTTTGTCTCCACACTCATCTGGCCATTCAGGGACTCGATGTCATGGTTGCCAGACAGAATTCTAGACATCCGAGAACAAGCTGAGAGAGGATGTGGTGAGTCTATCTTTAGGGAAAGTAGAACAAGGCTGACAAGCATCTGGAAACCTGCCAGTGTCATCGAAAGGTCAGTCTAATGCTACGGCTCACGTTATAAATATCAAGGGACACCAAACCGAGGAGAAAAATAGCATATAAATAGCTAAGTAGAACACAAGATGTGATGGGACATTATTGACTTAATGTCTGGGTCTTGATTTAAGTATTTCCTCTATGAAAGCAAACACTTATTATTTCCTCAAGAATCCACATATGAATGAGAATTGATTTTTGTTGTTTATTTTGTAAACATTTACTAAATGTTTTATTTTAGTGTAAATTTTACATTTCAATATGTTTTTTAAACAAAACTTACATTTTCTTAGTGGCGCTTGATATGCATTAAAACAATTCCATAAACTTGCTGTAATGATGAGCTATATCTAGAAAGAAACCAATTGTATTTTTTCCACTTTCCTGAAATTCTTAACACTAAGTTATGAAGGGGAAAAACCCATTAGAAGCCACTGTCGGTTAATTAAGATTTGATGGATGAACTTGCCCCTAGATTGGAGTCATTAATTAAATAACTTTGTGTCAGTTAAGATAAGACTTCCTGGTGTTATGGAAGTTGCCATCTTTAATGTACTTTAGTCATTGTCACTATTGCAGGCGTTATCACAAAAAAAAAAAAAAAAAAAAAAAAAACGGAAGAGAGCTTTTGGTGATGGAGATGTGTCGGATTCAGTGTTATCATTAACTAAAATGAATAGACAGACAGATATGAACACACTGAAGATGATGGGAAAACATAAGTAGCAGTTTTCGTTTCTTCTCTGATAAACGCAAGTCGCATTGTGCTTGGCATGTTTTTGTCTTCAAACCAAACTTGGGTCTTCAGTCGACAAAGTTTAAATCCCATCTGGTTAGTGTGCTTTCCATAATGTTTACGCATTAGGGCAGTAGACTGTCTTTTGTGACTGTTTGAACAGAAATGACCACAAAGCATCTACACTGTGAAAGCAATCCAGTCAAATGTGTTTTAGGCTACCTTAGGGAGTGCTCGAAAGTGAACAAGCTAAAAAAAAACCTAAGAAACACTTACACCAAATAATTATTTCCTAACAATGGATTGACAACTACTCTGCTTAGCTCTGCTCTTGCACTGTTCTGTGACTTTTGAGGAGGAAACAATTAATATTTTCTTATAAATTGCATCTTATATATTACTGGAATAAATTATCTATCAACAGTAATCAACAATAAAGTAACTAATTGATCAACAAATGGCACAAGCCAGTCCTCATATAAACATTTTAGAGCCTAAAGTGCTCTTTTCTGTTAGCCATGATAAGAGTTAAAATTGAGCAATCAATAACATTTTCATTTGGACTAAGGTCAATGTTCTTTGGTTAAGTTGTTGTTGACCTAGAGGTCAATATGTCAGTCAATTAACCAACCAAAAGCACCCAAGGGACTAATCGACTTCATCACCCGGAACACTTAATTTCCTGTTGCATATGCTGAGGTGAAGAAATAATAGATGAAGAAACAATGGAGCCTATAGCAATTTTTGTAGAGAGCTTCATGGAATGAGTTTCCATGGCCGAGCAGCTGCATCCAAGCCTTACGTCACCAAGTGCAATGCAAAGCGTCGGATACAGTGGTGTAAAGCATGCCACTGGACCCTAGAGCAGTGGGGTCATATTCTCTGGAGTGGCCAATCACATTCCTCTGTCTGACACTCCGATGGATGATTCGGTTGTTTGGCGGTTGCCAGGAGAACGGTACTTGCCTGACAGCATTGTGCCAAGTGCAAAGTTTGGTGGAGAGGGGATTGTATTTTGGAGTAGTTTTTCAGGGGTTGGGCTTGGCCCCTCAGTTCCAGTCAAAATAACTCTTAATGGTTTAGCATATAAATACATGTTTGACAACTTCATGCTCCCAATTATGTAAGAACAGTTTGGAACTTCTTGTGCATTAAACGGTTTTATTGCACACCTTCCAGCCATTAAGAATCAAAGGTAACACTTATAATGTCATTAGTTAATATAATAATGGTCATTAGTTAACATTAGTTAATGTTTTAATCTAACATGAACTAACTATGAACAGTTCATTTGTTACTGTATTAGTTCATCTCTTTTAACAAATCCAGCTGTTCATGGTTTGCACTGTTCACTGTGCATTAACTAATGTTAACAACATTTTAATAATGCATTAGTAAATATTTTAATTAACATTAACAAAGATAAATAAATGCTTCATAAGTGCAGTTCATTATTAATTCATGTTAACTAATGTAATTAACTAATGTTAACTAATGACCATTATTCTAAAGTGTTACCGAATCGGGTAATTCAGAAGATATATTAGTATTAATACTGCTACCCATGTAGTACGTATGTTTTTATTACAGATATAAACAAAGGTGTTTTGTTGCGTTTAGTTCTTACATTTCGTGCCAGCAACAACACACCTCTGATTAAAATATACATTTGTTATGCATGTTTTTATAAAAGCTCTGCTGTCAAGCATACAACAGATATCATATAAAGCCATGATTTTGATATATGGAATATGCTTTATAATATATGAGTGCATATGTCGAAATAAGGCGTAAACTAAAGCTAATCAGGGGATGTGTTTTGGCTTTGTGTATGAGTTCAACACCTCACCCGAACTCCAGTAATGATTCTCGTCCATGGCTGTAATTACTTTTTGCCATTGTCTTGATTCATTATGTTTTAGACTTTCTTTGCCAACCTTTTCAATTAGTTGTGGCTTCACCAAAGCCCCATATTTATCCAGCACTTTCACGTCTCAGCAAAGAGCCACCATTAACTAATGCGTATGCGTATGCTATGTTTCATTAGGACCTTCATTAATAGTAGCTGCAAGATGAGGCCAGCATTAGCAAATGCTCAATAAAGGACATAGAAAACATAATGTCTATGTCCATTAGACACTATTTAAATGTCTGTGTGAGGGTGAGGTGTGTTTGAGTGTTGATGTGTTTGTATAAAACGATGAGTCATTTCGATAGCTGTTATTAATTGTTTCTGTTGGGTCACAACAGGAGTGTTGCCTAATGATATACCAGACCTGGAATCTCATACACAAATAATTTTCTTTAGGAATGGAAATAGTTCATGCACAAAATTATCTCACAAAAGTAAATGTTAGTTCATGCATTAATACAAATCTGTTAAAATTGATTATACATAAGATTATTTCATGAGACTAATTGGACATGCTGAGATCACCTGACCTGCTGAATAATACTATTCACTTTATTTCTGTAACCCACAAATTATTGGATCCTTACTTGCAATGGCATGAGGTAATAACAAACGTTTGGTTAAATTCAGTAAAATGCATAAAAGAGCAACTTCTATAACCTTTACAAAGTGGACTGAATTTATGTACAATATATATGTTATAATAATTCTATAAGAAATTCTAAATTGCAAGATGCTTAAAATATATTTTTAAGATGCTTATAAAAATGACCTGGATATATTGTTATTATTATTATTATTATTATTATTATTATTATTATTATTATTATTATTATTATTATTTGTATTATTATTATTATTATTATTATTATTATTATTATTATTATTATTATTATTATTATTATTATTAATATAAATGTTTTTCATATGATGTGTTTTATATTTTTTTTCTTTGCAATTTCATGCATTAATATTCAAGGGATTTATAAAACAAATAAAAAAGGCTATCTAATACATTTTATGATTATACACTGTAAAAAAAAAAAAAAAAAAAAAAAAAAAAAATTGTTGGTAACCTGGTTGCTTGTTTATTGAAATAAAAAAAATTGAGTTGATAAAATGAAGGAAATGTGTTTAATAAATAGAAACTCAAAATATTATTGTATCTGAACCACATAAAAAAAAAAGAAAAAAAAAAAAGAAAAGATAAATCATGAAAATAGCACTATTGGCATGTTTCACTGCGTCATCAAAAATAAAACACACACAATTACCCAATATGCTTACAAAATCTTTTAATCATATTTTAATAAATGTTGTCAAATCTCAAAAAATGTCCGTTGTATTAACTCAAAATTTTAATTTCAATGAACTCAAAATTTTAAGGCAACCAGGTAACTTTTTTCTAAATAATTATACTGTGTAAATTATTTTAAGATGATCAATATAATAATTACATGTTATTTATGAAACAGGTTGGTCTATAATAATTGCAATTTTAACATAACTTGTTTGACTTATTTTAGGATATTGTATTTATACAAAAAAGTGTATGTGCATAAGTTTAATGCCTGCCAAATGGACAGTAATTTACTGTACAGTTTTCAATCAGCAGAGTGAATACAAATGCTTCAGTAGCTTTCAGTGTGCCTGTTTAAGAATTATTCAGTATTGTGAGAAGAAATGTCCCTGCTGTCTCGCCTGACTGTCTTTGGTGTGGGTGCTCTCACCCGCACTGCTCTGACGTGGCTGTCAGGACTTCTGTGATGCACATAACTACTTGCTGATAGGGTGGTCACAGTTTGCCAGGCATCACAGTTTAGTCACAGCTAGAGTCATGATTGTGCACAGAATGTCACGGTTTCTTTTTCTTTTTTTTTCATAAAGGTACTCAACAAACTAGAACACTGGGCTTGCGTTCCAGTCTAAAGAGGACAAGGTGTAACGGCAAACAGCTGTGTGAATGTTCCTGCTCCACCCAGTAGCCGTGTGTTTCTGCCAGCAAGCAGAATACAAGTTGACCTCATGATGCTAATTTATACACAGAATTACACAGAGTTTTAATTTGTATATAATAGCCTATGCATGAATGTATTAGTTGTGTACCTCTTAGTTTATCTCTTAGTTTAAAGGTATCAATTTGTTTACTTAAAGATGCCCTAGAATGATTTGAAACAATACAAAGAGGGTATGTGGCTTATTTAAGGGCAAAAATTGTCCAGATACAGTTTTACAGGTCCATTTACAACCCTATAAATTGTACCTAGGATGTTATGCTCTGTTTTTGCTTTATTTGGAAGAGTCATGAATATTAATGTCTGCTCTGACAATGTTGGCTTATTTCAGCAGCTCACAGCTCTGAGCGATTCGGTGAAGCGGCTCGTGAGTCCTGACTGGTCTGACAGAACACAGACCGACTGAATGACACTTTAAGCAGAACATCTCAAACAGAGATTGATAACATGCAGCTTACTTGTTTATTGGTAAGCTGCGCAACAAGAAAGAGCTCGTGTTCGTGCGGTTGCCAGATTTCAGTAATTAAATCCCCCAAACAGAGCTTTTCTGTATAAAGAATCTCCGGTGTTTTACCTAAACATGTCCGATCTGGCAACCATATGCTCACGAGCTCTCTCTCGAGCACGGGTGATCTGAAAACACCAATAAACAAGTAAGCTGCATTTTATCAATCTCCACTGACTATTGTTTTAACTTATATGGCGGAAAAGGTGACGTTTGCTAGAAGGATCTGTAAACGATCTTTAAGCAAAGTATTTATAGTTGTATTTTGTTATACAAAATAATATTACCCTTTGTCATTAGACACACTATTTAGTTTGGTATGGTACTTGGAGTATCCTATTGTTACTGTACTAGCATATTGCGTTATCTAGACAATGCGGTCTCTCTAAGAAACTTTCAATTTAATCAGAAATTGTTTAAACAGTCAATAAGTGGATAAATTACTTACTGCTTGCAGGAACATAGTTGCCCCTTTCTTCAGTTTAAGACACTGAGTGAAGCTTGCTTGAAATGGGCTGAACAAACAAATGATTTGTTGTGGTATCCAATTATAATAAACCTCAACCATGTGTCATGAGAGCCGTATTTGCTTTCTTCGAGTGTCTTGTTAACCATCAGTAGATTCGGCTTGTTTGGACAGATGCAAATGTTGGGGGCGTGCATATAAATGATCCCCAACGCTTACGTCACGGTTGGGTTTATGTTGAGAAGCACTTTTTTTTCTGCTGAGTTTTTGATTTATGAGATTTACATAAGAAGTAGGAGGCAATGGTGTTTGAGACTCACATTATGTGATGTCCATGTACTGAACTCTTATTATTTCACTATGGCAAGGAAAATATATCTCCTAAATGCAAATGTTGTTATTGTTTTTGACCATACCAATTTATTTATAACTTTAAGGCTAACACAGTCATACTAAAAGCTAAAAAACTTCAATACTGATTTCAGTGGGCCTTTAAAGAAATAAATACATATGAAGAATGGCAATTTGAATGTGAAGAAAGCTAAATTTGTTAACACTTCAAAATAGATAGAACACTAGATCAGACAGACAAATAGATGATAGATAGAAAGTAGGGGTGTAACGGTACACAAATCTGACTGTTCAGTACCTCGGTTTTGAAGTCACGGTTCGGTACGATTTCAGTACAGCAGTTTTACAAAATTGCTTTTTATTTATTTTTATTCAACAGTGTTTCATATACTGAAACAAAAAAATGTCTGTCCTTAAATTAATTCAATTATAACTTAAAGTTTCTTAAAGATAATGCTGTAAACTATATAGGCAGTCCTTACTTAGGCTACACATTGTAATATTAAAGGTTAACAACAGAGCCCAACTATTAGCCTCAATCCAGTCATTTATTTTTAGATATAATAATCAACATTCATAAGCTTCACATGAGGCAGTTTTTGCATTAACTTCTAAAACTAAATATAATAATTTATACACAGCTGTCAAATCATGACAGATTTATTTAAACATGAATTAAATAAACAAGACACACTAACAGGTTAAGTAGAATATATTGAATATATAGGCTAATATAGTGCATATGAACTAACAGCTCTGGGGCGGACACTGAATGACTTGCCTGAGGTAAATGTGATTAGGTATTAATGTCTTTCTGCGGTTGAAACACAGATTGAGCGATTACATGACATATTATACATTTCAGTAAGTTGTAATGTATCCTCAACATACCTTAAGATATATTAATTCATGTTTATTCTTTAGGAAGAGAAGATCGCTTTCACTCACACGCTGTCGCCGTTTGAACTGATGCGTACTATACTGTGATCAGTCACGTCACATTAAAGAGCGTCAAAACAGCATGTATCGTTTGAATTTTGTGATGAAATGGACTGAATACCTAATATGTTCGCGTGGGGACTCGGATTGAAGTAAGTTCCGTGCTTAAAACAAGCCAACTGTTAACTGTTAAAGATTGCATTCGTACAGTTCGGTACACATGTGCACTGTACCAAAAGCACTGTACCGAAACGGTTCGGTATGAATACGTGTACCGTTACACCCCTAATAGAAAGACAGATGATAGACAGACAGACATCAATGGTTGGGTTTGGTGGCTGTAGAAAGCGCACAACAAAGGAGATGATTAGAAATACAAAGTCATAATTTAATCAAATACCAAACTAACACTCACAACCACGTTAACAAAAAAAAAAAAAAAAAAACGATAAATGACTGAATAGAACAAGGAGAAAATATACAAGTAGCAAATGAGGGAACTAAACAGGAAAAGTTGGACAAAAAATAACTAATCAGTAACCATAGAAACTAACGAAAACGAATACTGACACGACAGGTGTCAACTAAACAAAGCATACTAAACAATGAAACAAAGCATAAACATGGCATTACGCACACCTCGGAAAGGTATGTTCTCGTCCCATATAACGTCCAACTGAGGAGGAGGGAGGGGGCTTTGGAAGTGGGAGTGGATCTGGTGATGGACAGAGACGAGTTAAATAAAGCATAGGGACCAGTTCAACAAGTAGGAACAGAGACAAACGTTGAGGTGGAGCTGACGGTAGGAGGAGCCAGGGTTGAGCTTTGGCTGAAAGGCTGTGCAGAACCCTGGAGCTGATCGACAAAGGCGGAACAGGGCGAGTGGAGGAACCAGCGGAGAAGAGAGGTCGATGAACCAGGGCAACTTCAATAACCTAGAAGCCTGAGGCTGAGGTGGTGACAGGGACTCGGTTGACCGGTAGAATGTTGGAGCGAGCAGGGATGATTGGGAGGTCTGAGCCCGATGACACTGTATGGGGTAGAGGGTGTAGGAAGTCCAAGGTAGAACATGAGCAACGACCGCCAGAGGAAAACCTGGAAAGAAGAGTGAGGCCAACGGAGTCCCAGGGCAGACGGGCAATGGAGGTGACGGGGGAGCACAGAGCCGATGTAAGGTCAGTCGGCTGACTGAAACATTGAGAGGGAGACTTGATGCCCAATATGCAGCCGGGGACTCTGCCTCATAATAAGTTGGTGGAGAGGAAGCCCAAAGCGAAGCTCACCAACCGCACAGTGCAAACGTCAAGGGCGAAGCAGAGGAGCTAGATAACACCAGTGGTACTGACGGATCCAGGGGTTTGGAACATAGGTGGAAGATCTCCGGATGCGACCGGAGCATCCATATATCCAGATGGGACAAGCGAGAAAGATGAGGATTCTGTGATGGGGTCTGGGTGCCTTGAACCACAGATCTATCAGCTTCAGGTCCACTCCTGGCTTTGAGGTGGACTAATCAGTACGCTTGGTCTCCAGGGCTTTGATGGTATCTGACTCTGGTTCCTGGACGAGCATTGTGGGTGATTTAGACTCAGTAGCTGTCAGGGCGAAGGAGATGATTAGAAATGCAAAGTCTTTAATCAAATAACAAACTCAGAAGACTCATGACCACGTTAACACAAGCAATAACCGTCTAAGGACTGAACCGATCAGGGAGTAAATATACACATAGAAAATGAGGGAACTAAACAGGAATAGCTGGGCTAAGATTAACTCATCAGAATCCATAGAAACTAACATTAACTAATATAGACACAACAATAACTACTAAACA
This sequence comes from Pseudorasbora parva, assembly GCF_024679245.1. Lineage (NCBI taxonomy): Eukaryota > Metazoa > Chordata > Actinopteri > Cypriniformes > Gobionidae > Pseudorasbora > Pseudorasbora parva. The sequence goes on from NC_090175.1 coordinate 52,781,922, forward strand.
TAACATAAACAAGATACAAAACTTCAGGCTATCACCCTTGAGAATTAATTAAGATGTTTTCAAATGGATCGGTTACATGGTAACACTGTCACTATTGCTACAGATAGAAGTATAAAAATAGACTGTGCACTTTGAAGCAGCACACACAATTTCTATCCAGAGTTGAAATGGAAAGACAAAACCTGTCTGGATTGTTGGCATATTGACAGACACACAGGATATGCCCCTTTGCCCTCATCTTTGTGCTGTATGTAGTTCTTCAGGCAGTTTGTCCGTGCTGTCTACATCTTCCATCAATAAAGCCCTAATTAAATTTAACGCCATCAGATAACCTCCAAAATTTCTCAGCAGCTAACGCCGGCCCATCAATCTAGCTGCCATTTTGGCTGGATATTACTAAAAGAGACTGTAGAACTTAGTTTAATGGCAATCTGGGCCTGTTTCTCGAGTGAAGGTCAGAGTTTGAGAGGAAATATTGGGGTGGAGTGGCTGTGACCAGATGAGCAATAAATGATGGGGAAAGATAATGCAAGACAGTCGTCAGTACTAAGGGTTGAATCAATGTGCCTTTTCATGCATCGTTGTTTTTAACAGCACTCCAGCTACATAAATTTCCTTCCCCCTAATGAATCTTTATTGTTTTTTTTTTTTTTTTTTTTTTAGGCTGTAAAACTCTTTGGCATTGAACACTACCGCTCATACACATTCTAGGTGAATTCACTAAACAGTTGCATCACTTTAGTAGTGCAAAACTCTTACTGACATACTGTATCACCTGCAGTCCACTTTATTAGGCTAAACCAGTATATCTTTGATTTAATTTAATAAATATATACACTCCACGTTTCAGAGCTAGTGAAGTGCGTTATTTAGGCTTGAGAAGCTTGTGATCTGAGAATCTCAGAGTGGTACAATTCACACTTACTGCTCAACACGTACACATCTCTTTATGTGCTGTAAGTTTGGGCAACTTATTTTTTGGGCATATTTGGGAACGCAACGTGCCAATCATCATCCCAAAGTTGTAAAGAAAAGCACTCATCAACTGTCTGTGAAGAAAAGCTTTAAAGACTTTGTTTATTTCAAAAGTTTATTTCAAGTTTTAATTAAGTCAGTCAAAATATTTATATTGTAATTATACAATTGTATTGTATAGTAAAAATATTATTTATTTTTCTAAATACTGATTTTATAGTATATTAATCATATATTTTCTTGTTTAATATTTCCATCACAACACCTGTTAGTGGGTGTTAGTGGGTTAGTGGGATCTATTAGGCAAGTGAACATTTTGTCCTCAAAGTTGATGTGTTATAAGCAGGAAAAATGGGCAAACATAAGGATTTGAGTGAGTTTGATAAGGACCAAACTGTGACTGGTCAGAGCATTTCCCAAACTGCAGCTCTTGTGGGGTGTTTCCGGTCTGCAGTGGTCAGTATCTATCAAAAGTGCTCCAAGGGGTGAGCAGTGGTACAACGGCGACACGTTCATGGGCGGCCAAGGCTCACTGATGAATGAAGCAATGGAAGACAGTGGCCTGGTCTGATGAATCATGTTTTCTTTTACATCATGGGGATGGCTGGGTGCGTGTGCGTTGCTTACCTGGGGAACACATGGCTCCAGGATACACTATGAGAAGAAGGTGAGCCAGTAGAGGCAGCGCGATGCTTTAGGCAATGTTCTGCTGAGAAAAAACCTTGGGTCCTGCCATCCATGTGGATGTTACTTTGACACGTTCCACCTACCTAAGCATTGTTGCAGACCATGTAGACCCTTTCATGTAAACTCTATCCCCTAGTGGCTGTGGTCTCTTTCAGCAGGATAATGTGTCCTGCCACAAAGCAAAATGGTACAGGAATAGTTTAAGGAGCACAACAATGAGCTTGAGGTGTTGAAATGGTCTCGCAATTCCCCAGATCTCAATCCAATTGATTTGTGGGATGTGCTGTACAAACAAGTCTGAACAATGGAGGCCCCACCTCACAACTTACAGGACTTAAAAGATCTGCTGCTAACATATTGGTGCCAGATATCACAGCACACCTTCAGGGGTGTAGTGGAGTCCATGCCTCAAAGGGTCAGGACTGTTTTGGCAGCAAAAGGGGGACCAACCCAAATTCCTCTCTGCATGTGTTTTATTCAAATTGACACTGCAATTTTTTCATCACAAGCATGCTTTTTCCTATGCAAATGAGGCTCATTAAAGAATGTGCTTGATTCAAATCAGGGCTAGTTGCCTAGTGCAATTATTAGCCTATTACTGTCCACAATTATAGAGGGACATTTGTGGTTTGCACTTAATTTCTTTTTTTCTCTCTCACTTATACACAATTTAATTTGCACCATCACCAATTTCCATACAAACTGTGCTCAGCATGTTTACACCATATGCAAATAACTCAACCACTGACATCCGTGTCAGACTTCACAGAGTATCAGATGCACAGAACAATAAGGGTTTGTGCGAAAGAGGAAATACTTGGTTCTTTTTCAGCCCACACACTGTTTTGCTAGAGGAACAACCTGCAGTTTTTAGACGGTATTAAACCCTAGCCGCTTACATAGGTGAGAGAGAGAGCAAAAGACTGACGTCTTATAATTCTAATTCGTCTGCTCCCACCATAAAACAGCAAAACAATACCAGCAGAAGCCAAAAGCCGCACCGTAGGCGTCATCTCTCCTTCTCTCCTTCTCCATTTCCTTTCCATTTTTATTTCCCTCTGGAATGCTTAATCAAAGTATAACATTTATGCTTTGCTCTCTCTCTCTCACTCTGGTCTATAATCACATATTTCACATAAACCCGCCCCTAAATGTCCAGTAAAAACAAAACAAACTTCGGTTGGTCTCTTATGTAAGTGGGCAGTTCTTGACTGGAATAAGCTGCATTATGGACTATTCAGTCTACGCAAATGCCAACATGTCACATACAGCCTTCTAAACAATCCCTTTTTATCCCACCAACCCCCTCTCGGCCATCTTGATAGCATCTGCCGCAATGCATGATCAATATGTTTGGTTTATAAACAACCTCATGGCTCTGACAGCGAATGCGGCGATAATATATTTGCAGCTCGGAGGACGTCTGATCCTGTAGACCGTGAGTGGATGTGGAGTGGATGGAGTGGGCCCTATAGCGGGACGTGCAGTGTCAGCTATCACTTAGCCACTTAATCAGCCCCACCTTCCCCTCATCCAGAAAGGTATGGATTGGTCGAGAGGAAGAAAAACGGCAGCTGGGCGTCAGCAGCTTCACTCGCTCTCCCTTAAGGAAGCTCGCCAGTGACAGATTGGTGACATTTAATGATGAGCTTACTGGAAACAGAGAGCTTTCCTCCCTGTGATGGGACATTTTGGGTTACCCCTCAACGGTAGCAGTATTAATTTGTCCAGAGATGTTTAAATCTACACAGTGCTATAGCGTGAAATCATGAATGGTACATGGTAATCTCATGCACTTCTTGTTTAATCATATAATAACATAATACATTATTATATAATAACTTTTCTTTTATTTAACTGAAAAACAGTTTGATATCAGTTAATTAAATGGAAATATATTTTGGTTTATTATTTTTATTTTCTTTTAATATTCATTATCATGTTTACACTGTGGTGTAAATGGCCACTTTATAAATGTGATATGTACATTTGTGTAGGTTCAAATGCTCTGTCAATAATTCAAATAATTATTTATATCTACATTTGATCATTAATAATATCATTACTACTACTACTACTACTAATACTAATAATAGTCAAGTCATATTTATTTATATAGTGCTTTATATAATATAGATTGTTTTAAAGCAGCTTTACAGGAATGAACAGTAAAATAATGATTTAATCAATTAATGAGATGCAATGATGAGATTAAATTAAGACATTGTTAATTAAGTATATATTAAATCTACACTATGTAAGTTTTCCGTCTGCTAGAGGGTGCCTATTCAAAACAAAGGTGTAGCTTGATGACGCCAAGTTTGAGCGCAGCATCTTGGGACATGTGTTCTTCACCTCATTGATGAGATTATTAACATTACTGTAGTATGAAGCAGAGCAGGACTGAGTGTTGTGGAAATGAGCAAGGTCACTAGAGCAATTGTTACGCAAAACACGTCTCACAAGCAGCAGGACATTTATTATGACAGGACCAACAGGACCGCCATTTACGCTTTTCCATTTTTTTTTTAGGTAAAGCAGCTCTTTTTATTATATTAGATACATTTAACTCTTTTTTTTTAAAAAAAGGCCACCGCCAGGGTTTTTGACAATTTTCACAAAAATGTAATAGCCCATGGAATATTTTGTTTAATAAATATCTGAGAATGCAATATATCAAAATAAAGAGCTGACCTTCTTCTTTTAAACAAAAAAAAAAAAAAATTGTTTTATTCTAGCTTAATGCATTCCTTTTTTTTTAATCAACACTTGAATATGGGTAGGTTTCATAAAATTAAAAAAAAGCAACATTTTGAACAAAAAGCTAAGAAAATGCCTAGGTTATGACTGTAACCTTGGTTCCCTGAAGAGGGAATAAGCGTTGCATCGATTGACACTATGGGAATGCTTTACGTGTTGACATCTTGAAGCACATTTAAAATCAGTCCAATGGTGAGACAGCACGTCAGAGCCGGTGAGGTCATGAACCAGGAAGCTATAAAGCCAGCCCAAACAAAGCCGCGCTAGCTTCGTAAGTCTCAAGTACTCACTTTGACAGGCACGTAGGAGTTATGGTGGGACGATGCAACGCTCGTTCCCTCTTCAGGGAACCGAGGTTACAGTCGTAACCTAGGCGTTCCCTTTCTAGGGAACTCCCATTGCATTGATTGACACTATGGGAACGTCTATACCCACGCCCCCATAGCGAGAAATTACTGTCCAGTCTGTATCAGAGGGAGCAGTAGGACTAAAGTACCAGGGACCCTGGAGTGGAGTCCAAGTCCAAAGAGTAGAACCTCACAAATGTGTGCAGTGAGGACCACTCTGCCGCATCACAAATATCCTGAAGAGCATCTCCTGACATAAGGGCCTTAGAGGCCTCCTTACTCCTAGAGTGGGACCGGACGGCCATAGGGGAAGGCTGTCCGACTGCCTCATAAGCAAGTGAGATAGTCTCAACCACCCACTTACTCATTCTTTGCTTAGATGCAGGGGACCCTTTGTTAGGGGGCCCAAAGCACACAAACAATTGCTCAGATTTACGCCACAGGGTAGCTCTGTGGACGTAAGCATCTAAAGCCCTAACAGGGTAAAGCAGATTATTATTTTCCTGGTCCGTATCAAGGAACAGTGGAGGACAGAAGGCCTGTAGTAATATAGATCTGGCTACATTTGTAGGGACCTTGGGAATATAACTATGAAATACCTGTTGTAAAACCCGGTTTCCCTGTCTGAGTGAGGTACATAATCTATGGACACTTTCTCTAACAGTTTCCACTTCCTGTTCCATTACCAGAATCTGCTCTGGTCCCACCACTGTGGATAGGACCCCCGTAAACCTGGGTGGGCGAGACCTTAACTGTATCTAATAACCTTTTTCTATGGTCGGCAGAAACCAACGAGAGATATTTGGCAGTATTTTCCATGCTGCCAAAAAATCTAATAGAGGTACCATCCTCTCGAGGATGGCTTCTGGTTTTGTAGTGCTGTCAGACCGGTGCCCTGTAACGGCGAACCGGCAGGAAACAACGAAACTGACTGCTCTATGACCCTCCTTGGAGGTGGCAGGCATCCCAGGGCCACTACGTTTCTGGGTAAACCCTGAGATATATGCTCGCGGTAGCCCACTGCACCATGTAACGCCATAGGTGGCAGGGTTGGGAGAACGGCCCCCTGAGGGCACCGAAAGTAGATGGGCACAGTAAAATAAGGTGTGAACCGCTCTGCTTCGGGTGGGACTGCCCTCATTTCTGGCCTGACCCCTCGGGCGTCAGGACCTCTTCCCGCAGCCTTCTTGGACATAATAACGGTCCTCAGATCCGCTTTACCCCTTGAAGACTGCGGTTGAGCTTGCCTCCTGTGTCCCCACCCTTTCTGAGGGGGAGCACGAGAGGCCACACTCAAGTGTCACGATGCAAAGAGCTGGGCTTAGATGTTTTGGGCTGCCCATTAGGCTCAGCAGCCCCGGACATATGTGAGCGGGGGGGGGGGCGAGTTTCTGAAATGCAGCCGCCTGTTTAGCTGCCTCCTGAAGCCTATCGACGACTGAATTGACAGCGTCACCGAATAGGCCTGAAGGTGACAGGGGAGCATCCATAAGAAAACTTTTGTCCTTTTCCTTGATGTTACTTAAATTGAGCTACAGATGCCTCTCAATAGCCACCAAGGCTGCCATAGCACGGGCGATTCATTTAGCCGTCTCCTTGGTGCGATAACAGAAAATGGGCAAAAAGGCGGGATGTGGGCGGAGCTTAGGTGACGCAATGACTATAGACGGCAGATAAATGGCTATACACCTGTAACCGCGCCCTTAATTTTGCAGAACTTTAAGGCTTTATATAACAAACGAATGAGTTATAAAAAAAATCACCCTCCTCACAGTTGCCATGAAGGTCAAAATTAAGGCCAAAACCACAATTTGTACCAGGCTGTAAACATTTATTTTTCTGCTGTAAAGTTGTGTATTTTAACATGGGGCTCAATAAGATTCTGCTAACTTCTGGAGCCTGTCCCTAGTGGCCAGTTGAGGAATTGCAGTTTACATTACTTCCGTATTGGCTTCAAGAGAGATTGTGGGAGGTTGCCGTTTGGTTTAAAATGATGTTATGATGTTCGTCTTTGCGTTCGCTCAGTGGCTGCTGTGACACTTGTTTACGCTGCTAAGAGTAAAGCGTTTCTCCCAAATGAAACCAAACAGAGGGAACAGAGGGTAACGTAGATATGCCCCAATAGACAGGCGACTCCCTCAGACGCCCTGGCTCCATGATTAAAATAGGAGGTTTTTTTTTATTACAATTTACAAATAGTTGGAAACATTTTGGATATTGTAAGAACTCAACTGAAAAAAATATAACCCTGGCCTGGTGGTTTTTGGATATTTTCCTGCAAAACTTCTATATAGAGCACATTTAAGTGTCCACATACTTTTTCGGGTCCACTGTATATAAAAAAATATATTTTGAAATAATAATCACATTTGGCTGTGCATATCTTTAAATGTTATATTTTGAATGAATAACCCTCAAAGTTGCCAGAAATGAAACACACCCTGAAGATGTGAGTGAATATGAGTCCTTGTGTTCTCTGAGAATAAAAAGCATGACTTGCTGTTGCTGGTGCCCTGCTGTTGAGGAGAGACGCGCTGCAGCTTTGTATTGTCTAAACTGAAATATAAAACAATTAAGTGAGGATATGGTTCCCAAAAGAAGCTTTTAGGGAACAGACTTAAAAGCACCATTGTTTTATTAGTGTGAAAAACATTTTAATAAACCAAAGACATTTTTTTTATTTTCCTTTTTTTAAATATATTTTTTTGCAATGAAAAAGCTCCATGGATGTTAAATATTTTTCAGTAAATCATAGATGCAAATAAAGAATCTGTATTTTTAAGACTGTTTTTAAAAATACAGATTAAGAAAATTTTTACAGATTAAGAACGTAATTATTTGCCAACACGATCACATGTAAATGCGTATAAATAGTACGAGTGTGCAATGTAATGTAATGTATACGGCAAAACTCATTTTGGAGGGCATATGATACACTGTTTTTTGCATACTTATGATACGCACTTTATGGCATATAATGACACGCTCTTGGGTAGGTTTAGGGAGGTGGGGTGGGGGGTTCATTTGTATAATACGCCATAAAATGTGTATCATATGCACGTGAAAAACAGTGTAGCATAGGCATATACATATACATTCCACGACATTGCACACTCGTACTATTTATACGCATTTTCATGAGATCTGCCTGTTATTTGCGGTGTATGAAAAATTCTTGAACTCAAATTTAGACGTTATCAATGGGTGTGTTCACACTTGGTACATTTGGTTGGATTAAAACAAACCCTGCTGCGATTGCTCTGTTAGTGCAGTTCATTTGAGTAAGTGTGAACGCTGCCATCTGAACCCTGGTGTTCAATAAACAAGCACACCGAGACCACTACAAAGATGGGTCTTAGACCGCTTCCAAACAAACTCTGGTGCAGTTTGACTGAAACACAGACCAAAGACATTTAAACAAACCAAAAAATGGAACATGATGTCATAAGATTGTTCCCTAGATTTTTTCTCATCATAGTGGCGATGTTGCTCATCATAGTTTGGGACCGGATTCAGATCCGCCTATCCTAACTGCATATCTTGGTTTGTGTGTGTGTGACGGAGGGATTACTGCTGCTGTTTTGACTTCTTTACTTATTGCATAAGCTCTTCACCAGTTCTCAGCTGGTCAAAACACCATCATATTTAGCTACACACAAACAGTGAGCACATTTAGCCCAGAACACAGCAACCAATCAGGTTGTGTACATACTGTATACCTTTAGATTCAGTATCTTTTAGTTTGGTGTTAAAAAAAAGCAAATGTGAATACGTAGGACTAAATTAACTACAATCTACAAACTACAAGTGTGAACACACTGTATAAGTAACTCTGGAACAATGTCAACTAACTCTCATTAAAGTATTCGTAGACTGTTCAGGTTATGCTAAGTACACTGTAAAAAAAATATTTAAAAAATAAGTTACCTGGTTGCCTTAATTTTGAGTTCATTGAAATAAAAAAAAAATGAGTTAATACAAAGAACATTTTTTGAGATTTGACAACCTTTTTTAAAATATTATTAAAATATTTTGTAAGCATATTGCGTAATTGTGAGTGTTTTTTTTTTTTTTTTTCTGATGACGCATTGAAACATGCCAAATAGTGCTATTTTCATGATTTATCAATTTTTTTATGTGGTTCAGATACAATAATAGTTTGAGTTTACATATATTAAAAAAAATTCCTTCACTGTATCAACTCAAAATTTTAATTTCAATAAACTAAAAATTAAGGCGACCAGGTTACATGCTTTTTAAAGTTAAACCAACAGTTTTTTTTACAGTGTGTAATAAGTAAACATGTTCTTGTTACATGTTCAAAGCAGGGTATTCTCACAAAAATGCGTATAAATAGTACGAGTGTGCAATGTCGTGGAATGTACACGCCAAAACTCATTTTGGCGTGTCTATGGCACGCTGTTTTTCGCGTGCATATGATACGCATTTTATGGCGTATTATACATACGAACCCCCCACCCCACCACCCTAAACCTACCCAAGCGTGTGTCATATATACGCCCCACTACCCTAAACCTACCCAAGCGCGTGTCATATATACGCCATAAAGTGCTTATCATATGCACGCGAAAAACAGCGTATCATATGCACGCCAAAATGAGTTTTGGCGTGTACATTCCACGACATTGCACACTCGTACTATTTATACGCCTGTTGGGGAGCATCAAAATAAAGTGTCAGCAGATATTAATTACTAATACTCTAATGACTGCTAGTTGACATTCAGTTGCAAAATGACGTAAAGGCTAGTTAGTAGAATGTCTAAACTGGACTAACAAAATAAAATATCTAATTCTTTACATTGTGATATAAAGTGGGAACATATGTAGCTAATGCAGGAACAGATTCATGCCGACTCACTATGAAATGGATGTTTTACCTCTCGCTAGACAGTGTGTGGGCTGAGACAGACAGCAAGTGTATATCAAGAAGTCTATTTGTGCAGTTTTTACTTGGAAGATACAATTTTCTCAACTACAACACTGTTAAAATGCTTTCTTGTCTAAAGGTAAAAGGACATTTTCATTATGTACAGTATATGACTTAGAACAGTGATTCCATAGTCACACTAGCTGCGCATTAGGAAAAAAAATATTGCTTTTTTAAACCTATTCAAACAGATTTTGACTTAATTGTGATGGCAATTACAGTAGCTAAATGTAATGGCTTAATCACATACTTTTAAAGGCCTTGACACACAAAGCCAACGTCAAAGAACTAAGCAGCGATGAAAGCCGAGGTTGGGCTAAAAATCTCCACTGCAAAGACTACAGCTGACTGCCAACTTGACTGTATGTAATGACATAACTCACTATATCAGCGGGTAGCAATGGTCTATATTCGTTTTTTCATTTTTGTCATTCCAGGCCACTCATGTTATTATTTTTTAAAGAAAATGCTTATTGGAATGCTCAGGCAAGATGACATAAATTTAGAACAGCCTTCTGTCTGTGCCATGAACTTCTATGCTCCCTTTCCAACGTGTGGAAGACACCACAAAAACTAGCCACCGTTTGTACTCAAATATCCCACTTTAAATATAACGTGATTCTTTATAGGACACATTAATTTACAACAACTCAGCAATGTCCATCGTCAAATTATACATGACCTTTCCCCTAGCAACTTTTGAACCGCTGTACTTTGTTTATATTGTTCTGTCCTGATCTATTATGCCTCATTTGCCACTTTGGAGAGTGTAAAATCAAAGTGACCTTTACTATTTCATACTTTGTGCAGGGCTGCCATTTACTTTAGATCATCTTGGGTCCCAGAGATCTGAAGCCATGGGCACTTGTACTGTTGTTGCTGGTTATTTCGGTAAATACATTTTAATGAGGAATATTATGGCACGTATTTCTTGTGGTGTACTGGAGGTTTAAGTGTATTACAAAGGGGCATATCATGGAAAACCCTGGATTTCCCTTACTCTTTTGAAATAAGAGAACTTAAGAGAGTGTAAAGCTCCTTCCTCTCATCCACCAAGATCATTTACTGAAAGCAAGCTGCACAACATTATTCATTAAAACAAGTCTTTGGTTTAGGTGTATCGACCAAGGAGGTGAAAACTAGTGAAAACTAGTCACACTAATCACATAAAAAAAGGTTATTTACATAAGTCATATTTACATAAGTCACAGTATAAAACATTTAAATCAGAAAACATTAAATTAGTGTAGAATAATATACTGTTGTAACAACAACGACTCATGAGTTTAATGTCTCGGGGAATAATTAACTCAAAAGGGATTTAATATTCAATATTCATGAATTTATGAATATGATTTGCCAGTTGTTCATTACGTATTAAAATTTTCCGATAGGGAAAATTGTTTAATTAAATACAAGTAACCCTTTATGAAATTGCTTGAAATTATCCTACTAAGTTTGTCCTGCAAATTAGTTATAGACTTTTCAAATCAATTCTCAATAATGGATTACTGCTTTACGAGTGCATGAGAAACATTAACTTTACTGATCAGGATAAGTTCAATATTTCAAATGGTCATACAGTTTACTTTACTAACATAGTAGCATAAGCAGTTAGGTAACGTTTAGATCGCAAGTTTCATTGACTTTGTGTATGTGGCAGAATAACAGATTCAACTCATTAAATGTCTTTCGGAGGTTTAATAAACACAGACTAAAAATAACACTACAATTCACACAGAAAGTACATACTAAATATGCATCAAGAGAGTAGAAGTATAGATATTAACGAAAGAATACATAAAAGAGAATAATGAATAGACTGAAGTTAGAGAGAGATAAAAGAGAGAGAGAGAGAGAGAGACAAAGAGAGAGGGAGAGAGAGAGACAAAGAGAGTGGGGGAGGGTAAGAAACAGCTTTCCTTCAGTTCAACCAAATACGACCTTCACGGAGTTAATTTATCCCAACGGGAGAATAACACACCCTCTTTACAGCAGTAAGAAATAGAATACTTGCATTCTTTTTGGTTTCGTTTTGGCTTCTCGCTTGTGTGCGTATGTGTCTCTGCGTGTCTCTGCGTGTCCGGCGGTCCGGCGGTCCTTTCCGAGGTTGGGAGGGAAGCGGCTGTTTGCTTTAGCGATGCTTCGTGTTCTTGAAGATCGGATTGTAGAAGAGAAGATTTTTGGAAGAGATGAGGCCTGCTTGGAGGGCCTGCATTGGTGGCATGGCTTGAGTGCCAGCCCCCCCCCCGTGGGTGTTGGCTCCCACAGGAGAGAGTTGAAGAAGTGAACAGAGCGGAGTAAGAGAACAAGAAGAGGGAAGAGGCTGTCTTCACTGGTCTTTTTAAGGTCTGGAAATAGTCCCACCCTCCAGGGTTAGACTTAACCAATGAGAGTGTTGGGATTTCCCGGCAGGAAATTCCTCAGCAGGATTTATAGCTCTTTGTTTAAAAGTTGGACTCAGTGGGTCTCTGAGTTCTTCATACTATAATTAATGCAACAAACACACACTGCATTTTCTGAATAAGTGATATACATGGAAGTGTAAGTCGTGAAGTGAGCATTAATTTGATAGGAGACATGACATATATGAGGTTATCTGAACTAGTACTTTGTTAAGACACAGACAAAAAGATGCAAAATACCATACAGAAGAAACATTTTACAAAACAGTTATGTGTTTACATATAATGTCCTGGGGTGCATGTTCATCTATAGATGGTTTGTCTATAATTTGAGGCAAAAGCTCTGTGTCTTAAGCTCTTTGTGTCTGAAACTTCATGTGGTCAAATTCCTTTCGGGGCCATAAAAACACCTTATCAGATGGTTTCCAGGGTGACTGAAGAATCTCCCTCTGTTGTGTTGGGGGAAGGTCTGCCATCAGCACAACTTTCAAAGCATATTTGTTAAATGTGACTGGCGATTGTGTGTTTGATTCGCCTGAGTCGCTACATAATCCCCCCTTTCGCTAGTTGTTGTCCCTCCTATGGACAACAACGAGCGATATCAAAAGTTCAGGAAGATCAGACACACCATAGCCATGTTAGGCTCCAGTTGTTTGTGTCTCCTGAAGTGATGTTCGTTCCACGGCAGATAAGGCAGACAGTAGCCAGTTCAGGTCTCTGTGCTTGTGCAGCAGGTGTCGAGGCAGCAGGTGCCCTGACGGTGCGTCACCTGTCATCCAGAAGTCCGTTTGTGTGGTGCAGGTGTGCTGTGGGCTTTCTGCAGCCCTGGGTGGAACCATGTTCCTCGCAATGGCCAGTCAGTCATTTAGGTCTCCTGCCTAGGAAGATGGACTGTGCATCTTGACACTTTTATGTCCTATGCTGACTAGGAACTTTTCCAGAGGGTGCCTCGCATTGTGGCCAGGCTGGGTGCCTTCTGGTGATCCACTTTGGTTTCTCTGTTTCAAAGTTCAAAGTCATTGGGGTTTTGAGAATCCCTTCAGAGGCGGCCTTGTGTTCGTTAAAGGCCTTCTTTCTCAAATCACATGCATGACATAGTGTGGGGCTTGGCAGTATTGCCTACAAGGTGACTACCTGGTGTTGGAGGAGAAGGTTCTTGAAGCTGGTATAAGGTTGGGCAGAGGGCTTGGGCTCCTCCCCCCTTTTGCGTTTGTGTGCAGGGCTGGAGGAGCTTGCGCTGCTGATGTGAAGTTCCGGAGAGTACGTCTTTCTTTTGAGGATTCATTTGCAGTTGGTGATCAGCAGTCCAGGTTGCTCTCTCAGTACGATGCCCGAGGCTGGACCCGGTGTGATGATGTCTGGTGATGGCTGGCCTCTGATTGTCTGGAGGCACAGGAGCATGATCACGGCCGCGTTTCTTAGGCATTTCCAGATCTGTTGCATGGCCTCAGTAGTGAAGTGGATGCCTCTGTCTGAGTTGATTCTCAGTGGCAATCTTGACAGGAAAAAGATGTGATTCATCAGGTGGTATGCCGTGGTCTGGGCGGTGTCGTTGGGTGCTGGTTGACACTCCACCCACTTGGTAAACTGGCACACCACTGTGAGAAAGTACTTTTTGCCTTTTGTGGACCTGGGCAGGGGTTCTACCCGGTCGATTTGTAGGTTTGACCATGGGAACGTGGTCCCTCTGTGTTGCAGTGGGGCTCTGTGGCTCGGGTTTGCTGGTTGGAACTGGCAGCGAACTAGCCCTTCTCTAACATACTCTGCTGCATCTTGATGCATCCCAGGCCCATATGCCACCTGTTTCAGTGTGTCATACGTGGCTCTGGTGCCGTGGTGTCCAGCACATGGTGTGTTGTGGGCGTACATTAGCATCACCCCCCTTTGCGACCGTGGCACTACAAGCTGTGGCGCTGTGTTGCCATCGGGTGCACACCAGAGAATGTTGTCCATAATACGCATCATGTGTCTGGAGTTATGTAGATGCTTGTGGCTAGAGTCATCAATGAGCTCAGAGTCAGTGATAGGGAGGTTGGAGGGGTCTGAGAGGTGGTCAAGAATAGTCTTTATTGCAGTGTCAGAGGTTTGCATATCCGCAATATCGTTGTTGGAAATTTGCGGAGTTAGCGATAGCAGCTGCAAGGCCGGCATTGTAGCCGGTGTCGATCGCTTGCTGTAGGTTAGCACTGCAACAATGGGGCTGGATGTGGGGTGCGGGGGTGCCCACATGTCGCCGTGTGGTGTGTTTTTACTGATTGTATTGCACAGTGGTAGACTTTTTGTTGAGTTGTCTGCCTACAGTGCAGGGATACTGTTCGTTGTGACAATGTCATTCAGCTGTAGGTCATTCATGACCTGGGGGCAGAAGGCATCAGAGTCTTTGGATAGCTGAAATGTGCAAATTAGCGAATTTGAACTTGCCTTTGGGGCTGAAGCTGTGTTGTCACAGTGTGCTGCAGGGGGTCCCGTGGCCTTTGTGACCTGGCAGTCTTGCTCTTTGGGAGTTCCCGTGACCTCTGTGACTTGACAGTCTTGCTCAGACGATGTGTGTGTCTGAAGGGGCAGAGGGTCACGCACTTGAGCCCAGACTTTCAGCTGTTTGAAGTCCAGTACGGGTTCGAAGCGGTCCAGCAGGTCTTTTCCGATGAGAAACGGATAAGTGTTCATAGGGGAGATATAGACGGGGTGTATCAGCCTCATAGGTCCAATTGTCAGGTGGATGGAAGCTACGTGCTTGAGCTGGATGTCGTTTTGGCTATACGACTGCACGTTTAGCTTACAAGTGTGAAGGCTAAGGGTGCGATTTTGCCTCTGTGCTTCAAATCTGAGTCTTTCAAACAGTTGGGCGGAAATAAGCGTGAGGTCGGAGCCAGTGTCAACTAGGGCTTCGAGCTTAAATGCCCTTTCCATAGTGATAGTCAGATAGAGTTTTCGAGGCATCCCCTTCTCGATTAGGTTTCCCAGGAGTCTTGGTGTGGGGACCTGTGTGTTGCTTGATAAGCCGTCTGGATATGTGTCAAGTGTCTCATTATGCGTGCAAACAATCAAAGCAGCGCTTTCTGGTACGCTGGGCTGTCCCATGATGCTGTCTTGATTAGAGGCTGTTGCTGTCAGCTGTAGTGAGTGTGTGCTGCTGACGTGTGGGGGTGCAACAGTTAGTACACTAGTCCGTGGTTGGGGAACAGTGTTCAGGGTGGATGATTCAGTTGCAGGAAGGGCGGGAAGGTTGATTTCAGGTATCATGTCTAGTCGTGCTGTACCTGGTCCGTCCTTCTTGTCTTCCTTGTGAGGTTTCTGTCGGAGGAGCTCTTTCAGGATCTTTATGAGCTCTGTAACTTCAGAAGCAGCTACACTTTCTTTGCCAGACGTGGGTTCAGGTCTGGGCCTACCATTGTCCCGTCGAGAGTGGCCTTTTCGCTGGCTTTCTGGGCGAGGCGGGTCCCAGGATCCTTCAGAGCGATCGCTCTGGTACCGTGGACGGTCGCCATTATGACCACGCTGCCCTCTGCTGGCTTGGAGTGGTTTGGACTCTCTGTTGACGGGTCGGTAACTGTGGTTCTGTTTGGCGCCCTCTAGGGTTAGCTCTGGGTGGTGCACAGAGACAGGGCAGATGGTGGGCTGTTTTACAGTCTTTTCAGAAATGGTTTTCTGTTTGACGTAAGCTTTGTGAGCCAAGTCTCTTAACTGTTGCGTGCCCATGCTGCGCGGGCACGCCAGCACCCCCAGGTGGTAACTGATGGTAGGGTGCAGGTTTCGGAGGAAAAGAGTTTTGAAGTTGATGTCCTCCTCCATGCCTGGGTCGTTACGTGCCCCGAAGTAGGCACGTCGCAGTCTGTTATAAAAGTTCTGTGAGGTCTCACGTCGAGCTTGCTTAAGGTCCATGGCAGTGATGAACCCCTGGTCTGACTCGGGGTCGGAGTACTCACGAATTAGAGCTTGTCGTAGATGCCAGTAGTCCGCTTTGATGGCCTCTGGTTGTCGATCCAGAAAGCACCGTACATCACGATTAGACGTGGCCCTGAGCAGGTACAGTCTGTCCCAGTTGTTCGCGTGAGCGACAGTTTGCAAGTAAAAGTCTATGTCTTTTAAGTATGCGTGGACGTCGTGTCCTCCTGCCGGGTCTGGGCTGAAGGTAGGAATATTTCTGGCCAGCTTGTCAAGGTTCTTTGAAGCTTCGTGGCTGTTGACCTTGACTTCCTGGAAGGGCGTCCTTTCCTTTGCTGCTGACGGGGATTCGTGGAGACTGGCGGGTGCTCTTTTAAACAGGGGGCTGTCATTCCCCTTCGTAGCTCTTGCTTCGTGGCTAAAATGTGCGGAGTAACTGGTCAGGGGAAACTCTGTGTTGTGTGTTTCCCCCTTCCGGTAACGTTGCACTATATATGATTGTCTCAGTTCTCTTTGCACCATGTCAAGTTCATTTTTGAGCTCGTGTCTTTGCTGGACGAGCTCGTCGATCTCGGCTTGTGCCGACTGCAAATGTTTTGCATAGACTTTAGCGGTAATGTCTCTGTCTTTAAGTTCATCATGGGCTCTCTCCAGGAGGGATTCGCCACGCCGAAGCTTTTCGTCGAGGTTTTTCCTGGCGTCTTTCTCTGACTGTACTCGTCGGTCGGTGTCACGACGGAGCTCCTTCAGGGTCTTTTGAAGTCTTTCTATTTCTTTTCTTTGTTCTTTGTCTGTTTCGTCGTCTTTCTCTGTGTCTAGAAGCTGATCTAGACGAAGCTGGGTGAGGGCTTGGTCTCTCCGGGCCTCCTTGGCTTGAAGCTTTAGCGTTGCTGCCTCCTGTTCCAGGTTGTCGTAGCTCCCTTCGCTTAGACGTGCCTGTGCGATGAGGACGTGGGCGAGGCTTCCGAGGATCTTGGCCACTTCCTTGTTGGAGTAGCTGTGCGTGGGGTCGTGTGTCATCAGCTGGTCTAGCTCGGTGTCCAGTTGCTCCTGGCTCGGCTGCTCCAGACTTCCTTGACTGGTGGCCGTTAGCGCTTCCAGCCATGTCGTTAGGCGGTCCCACGGGACGGCAGGGCTGGGGGCACGGGACATTACTGCGGAAGAGAGAAACACAGCACACACACACACACAGAGAGAGAGCCAATGCAAGCTTGTTCTAAGCTAACGAGCTATCGTACGGATAGCTGGGAATTTTGGCTAACTGATGTAGACAGTTAGATAATTAGACAATTCAGACAATTAGGTGGGCGGTAGCCCTGGTTGTCACTTGGTGAACTGCTGCTCGGTCGTCCCGGGACTATCTAATTCTCCTTGGGGTCTCTTGGTGAACTGAAAGAAACACAATCGTGATAGTCCAACAGTGAGGATAGGAAAGAGCACAGTGGAAACAAACACAAGATGAATTGGTCTGTAATGAAAGGAATGTCAGCGTGCGCGCCGGGAGTGTTAGGGAAATTAATTTGCTAAATGCTCAAGATATACTAAAATTCGGCTTGTACTATGGGTTATCCCATTTAGCTCATCCGGGTTGAATTGAGGTCGCTTAAGTGGAAGATTAAATATCAAGAGCAATTTAGAAAAAGGCAAAAGTTTCTGTCAAGTAATGATAAAACAAAAGGAATTTTTAATACTGTTTGTAATTACCAGACTGAGCTTTATTCCCAATGGGAGGGGAAAAGAAAAACTTTTGCAGAGAAAAATAAAAATAAAATAAAATAAATATAAAAATAAAAATTTAATAAAAAAAATTAATTAAAATTAAAAATTAAAATTAAAAATTAAAATAAAATTATAAATAAAATAAAATAAAATAAAAGAATTAGAAGCTCAACTTAATTCAAATTAAATTCAAAGCAAGTTTAAATGAAATTTAAATAAGCCTGTAAGGAAAATCAAATAAAAGAAAGCCAATCAAATATCTTATCCTATAATGATTAATCTCTAAGTGGGAGTTATCCAAATAAAAGAATTAATCAGAAAGGGAGTAGGGATTTAGTGTTGCGCTGACTTAACAGGGTATAACCACACGGTGGCGTCCTTCCTTCCAATTGGACTGTCTGTGACTTAAACCTAATTTCACTTTGAGTTAGAGGAAGTTATGTTTCTTTTTAAACTTCAAATTCGAATAAGGGTGTTTAATCAGCGAGAAAGGAGATTTGGTTGTTGCTAGAAAAATTGTATAAATGAAACTGTGTACAACAGTAGGCAATAAACAATTTATAGGCTCAAACTTATTTTGTTAAGGCAAAATCAAATAACGTAGAGTGAAACTATCCGAATTTATCCACACGATGGCGCTGTTGCGCCCGCCCTAGACTACAGTTAGTTAGGCGGAAATGCTCACCAGATGGCTTTGTCTGGTTCTAGAGTCGCCCTCCGGCGTGCTGCAAGCGGCGTTGCAATTCTTGAGTCGCCCTCTGGCGGTTTGCAAGCGGCGTTGCAATTTCTGAGTCGCCTTCGCGTTTTTCAAGCGGCGTTGCAATTCTTGAGTCGCCCTCTGGCGGTTTGCAAGCGGCGTTGCAATTTCTGGGTCGCCCTGGCGTTCTGTGCTTTACTGGCTCTTGCAAATCATTTACAAATGACTGGTGCTCTAGATGCACGCGTAACAAGACGGGTGAATGCAGGAATTTTCCGTCTGCCTATTCACGCATTTTACATGGACTCCAATAGACATTTATCAATATGGCTGACGGTTTTCAGCATTTTTGATTCAAATGTTTTAGGTCTCAGGTCTTTGGTTAGCTAAGCCAGACTTAAACCAGGAGTTATCGTTTATCTTAACGATATAATAATTATTCTGAGGCCCCTTATATTGTACAGGAGAGTCTCGTCCTGTCCCAATCTTCCGCACAGATAGAAACTTTTTGTAGTTCAGATCAAGCGGGATAACGCAACGTACGTGTCTACAGACATCATCAAAATCTCATTATTTTGATGGAACACATAATATATTGCTCGAGTCAAATGTATGGGTTTTCTACAATACATTTGTTAGGAAATCACGCGGATAAACTCTATTGCGCCTACGGCCTGCAGAGTTTTTCGGAGATCACGCGGATTTTCGTACCGTTCATATTTTTATTAATATAATCCGGCTACTTCAACATTTCTCAGCATCTGTTTATGCTTGTGTTCGCTTTCCGCGTACCGTTCATAATTCACCAACAACAACAAAACAAAACGAAACAAAAACGCGCGTGCAGGTTATTAATACTCCAAAAATACACAATGAATAGAATATGAATATCATTCACACATACACAAACGTTTGAAACTTGCCCGCATTCTCCACCAAATACATGTAACAACAACGACTCATGAGTTTAATGTCTCGGGGAATAATTAACTCAAAAGGGATTTAATATTCAATATTCATGAATTTATGAATATGATTTGCCAGTTGTTCATTACGTATTAAAATTTTCCGATAGGGAAAATTGTTTAATTAAATACAAGTAACCCTTTATGAAATTGCTTGAAATTATCCTACTAAGTTTGTCCTGCAAATTAGTTATAGACTTTTCAAATCAATTCTCAATAATGGATTACTGCTTTACGAGTGCATGAGAAACATTAACTTTACTGATCAGGATAAGTTCAATATTTCAAATGGTCATACAGTTTACTTTACTAACATAGTAGCATAAGCAGTTAGGTAACGTTTAGATCGCAAGTTTCATTGACTTTGTGTATGTGGCAGAATAACAGATTCAACTCATTAAATGTCTTTCGGAGGTTTAATAAACACAGACTAAAAATAACACTACAATTCACACAGAAAGTACATACTAAATATGCATCAAGAGAGTAGAAGTATAGATATTAACGAAAGAATACATAAAAGAGAATAATGAATAGACTGAAGTTAGAGAGAGATAAAAGAGAGAGAGAGAGAGACAAAGAGAGAGGGAGAGAGAGAGACAAAGAGAGTGGGGGAGGGTAAGAAACAGCTTTCCTTCAGTTCAACCAAATACGACCTTCACGGAGTTAATTTATCCCAACGGGAGAATAACACACCCTCTTTACAGCAGTAAGAAATAGAATACTTGCATTCTTTTTGGTTTCGTTTTGGCTTCTCGCTTGTGTGCGTATGTGTCTCTGCGTGTCTCTGCGTGTCCGGCGGTCCGGCGGTCCTTTCCGAGGTTGGGAGGGAAGCGGCTGTTTGCTTTAGCGATGCTTCGTGTTCTTGAAGATCGGATTGTAGAAGAGAAGATTTTTGGAAGAGATGAGGCCTGCTTGGAGGGCCTGCATTGGTGGCATGGCTTGAGTGCCAGCCCCCCCCCCCCGTGGGTGTTGGCTCCCACAGGAGAGAGTTGAAGAAGTGAACAGAGCGGAGTAAGAGAACAAGAAGAGGGAAGAGGCTGTCTTCACTGGTCTTTTTAAGGTCTGGAAATAGTCCCACCCTCCAGGGTTAGACTTAACCAATGAGAGTGTTGGGATTTCCCGGCAGGAAATTCCTCAGCAGGATTTATAGCTCTTTGTTTAAAAGTTGGACTCAGTGGGTCTCTGAGTTCTTCATACTATAATTAATGCAACAAACACACACTGCATTTTCTGAATAAGTGATATACATGGAAGTGTAAGTCGTGAAGTGAGCATTAATTTGATAGGAGACATGACATATATGAGGTTATCTGAACTAGTACTTTGTTAAGACACAGACAAAAAGATGCAAAATACCATACAGAAGAAACATTTTACAAAACAGTTATGTGTTTACATATAATGTCCTGGGGTGCATGTTCATCTATAGATGGTTTGTCTATAATTTGAGGCAAAAGCTCTGTGTCTTAAGCTCTTTGTGTCTGAAACTTCATGTGGTCAAATTCCTTTCGGGGCCATAAAAACACCTTATCAGATGGTTTCCAGGGTGACTGAAGAATCTCCCTCTGTTGTGTTGGGGGAAGGTCTGCCATCAGCACAACTTTCAAAGCATATTTGTTAAATGTGACTGGCGATTGTGTGTTTGATTCGCCTGAGTCGCTACACTGTAAAAATAATAATAATAATTGTATGTCTTCACTAGAACATTTTCTAGTGACTGTTCACATCTAAACAATATCTGACAAATTAAGAAGTGAAAGGCATTAACTAAAATACTGACGAGAATAAGGTGCACTCAGCTGAACAGAATGTCAATCAGATTAACAACCATGACAATGAATGAACTCAGGGCAATGGAATCAAACAAAAAACTAAGGCTGCGTCTGAAAACCTATAGGCAGCTGACTTGTTGCCTCCCTGCCTCATCAGACAACGACTGGCAGTACGGATCTACTTTTGCAACACGACTAAAGTGTGATGTTGCAACGCTTCCACTCATGTGTAAGTTGATGAGTGTTCCTCAAGTTTACCGCTATGGCCGTGCTTTTGAGCCAGCGGGGAATGAAAAACAAAGGACCCGCGAGAGACTTCCCCCAGTCTCCATGTGCTCTACTTCTATTGGATGGTTGCGTCACATTCGACGGATTCATGCAAATAAGGGGAAGCTTCGCAACACCACGCGTCAGTCGTGTTGCAAAAGTGGAGCCGTACCGTTATAAGGCAATGTTTGCGCATGAAGGCACTTCACGGAACTGATTTCTGACAGACTTCTGAAGCAGTGTTACAGTTTAATGATCTACAGCAAAATAGAAAGAGTTTTGGTGAGAACTACATTTAATTACAACATCCATAATTTCTTGCTAGAAATGACATCAGAAGTGGAAAATGTTGGTCAAACATATACATTTACACACTAACTGACCAGCAAATGCAACTTTCAGGCACAATCTTTGTTTCTTCATCAAATGTCAAAATGTAAGCATTGGATTGTGGGATATCAAAGGCAGCTAAGGATACATATATGATGCCTTCAAATCTTGATCAGATGAAGGTATCTCAGGAGACAGGAAGTGAAGCTGACATTAGTTTTGGACCTGCCTTGTTGCCTTCCTACCTTGAAATGTATCCTCCGAAGGCAGCATTTCCCAACTGTTGTGTAGATGCAATATAATATAATATAATATAATATAATATAATATAATATAATATAATATAATATAATATAATATATTATATTATATTATATTATATTATATTATATTATATTATATTATATTATATTATATTATATTTTATATAATCTTATTTATAGGGTTTTAAAACTCTATCCCTAAATGCAAGCAGTGCACCAGTAATACATATCTTTTGTTTTTGTCACATATCAAAGGGTCACATAAGCAATCATTGTGTATCTCAAGGATTTGTGTTGTCTTGTTTAACCTTTCAATATTATTCAACATGACAATCTGATCTCATTGACCTGTCAGTCTCCAGATTTGACCACATCTCCCTCTCAATATTCTTTTCAGAGAAATTCATTCGAGAACTAAAATGAACCTTATTTCACAACATGCACACATAAACACGTAAACACTCCCAGCAGAAAACAATCACTTTTGGCCTGGATCCTTTAAAATCTCTTCTGAGGACAGCAATGGCCAATTTCATGCATCTTTCGTCAGGCCTGAGCATTATTTCCTCGGCGGGTGAGTGCATCATGGGAAGCACATCAGTTGTAATGAGTTGATACACGTTCCCTAGATTGGGCGTTAGAAAGCTTGGCCTGATACTGGCCAATTATTTATTACTTTTTTCTTTTTCTTTTTTTAGAGAGAGAGAGAGAGAGAGAGAGAGAGAGAGAGAGAGAGAGAGAGAGAGAGAGAGAGAGAGAGAGAGAGAGAGAGAGAGAGAGAGAGAGAGAGAGAGAGAGGGAGCTGGCATTTACAATCAAACACTGACATCTGTCATGGGTCCCCCGAGGCACTTGTCTGTTATGATTATCCATCATATTCTGATCATTTGCATGATGTCGTTTGTCCTGACGATGTGCCAGACAGTATGCGTGTAGGCGCTGGTGTTGGGAATGAACCCAATGTTTCAAGTGGAAATCTCATATGATGTGTAGATTTCTGTACTGAAGCAGAAAAGATGTAAGCATCATTTGAAGGATGTATACATGATCACAGACACATGGGAAATAGAGTCTGACTTATGCGTAGAATGACTAATGGCTGAAATGTGCAACTCAGCCTACTGGGTTCAAATCCCACATTTGGTTAGTTTAAAGGGGACTTTTTTCACAAGATATAAAATAAATATCGGGTGTCCCCAGAATGTGTCTGTGAGGTTTAAGCTCTAAATAGCTTGTCAAATGTACCCCTATTTGGGTGTAAGCAAAAACCCACTGTTTCTGTGAATATCCCTTTAAATGCAATTGAGCTGCTGACCCCCCCCCCCCCCCCCATCCATTACATTAGCTTCAGATACAATGTCAACAACAAAACTAATCTCACTCAGCTAGTAATGGGAAGTTCGGATCATTTTACTGACTTTGATTTCTGAGTCTCATTTATCAAAATGAACAAATCTTGGTCAAGTCATTTTGTTAATTTCTGCAGATTATAATTAAAATGTTGCATGTTAATAGCCAAATTCAAAAAAAAGACTAAATCCTCCAACACATCATCTTACTTGAGGGAGACTGAATCCCGAGTTGAACACATTTAGAATAAGAGAGACAAAAAAAGTGAATTAGTTCATCTCTCGAGTCTCAGTTTTGAGATGTATTTTATTTTGTAACGTATCTGTATGATTTATCCCATCATAAGAATAAAGTTTAAAACACTGCTAACTCTTTATTACCACATTCAATGTTATGGAAAACAACCATCATGACAGAAATCCAAATTAAATAAAAAAGCTACAAAGTCCGACCAGAAACTGATCATTTGTAAGCGTTGAAATGACTTTAAGCTTATTTGTAATGAAGTTTGGAAACTATTAACTAATTTTGTATTCAATACAGCTGTCACGTCACGTGACAAAAGAATGAACAACTCAGAAGAGTCAGACCTGAAGACTCAAGAGATGAACTAATGAATCACTTTTCCTGTACAGACTGCGTGGCCTTTCCTATGGGGCTGGGACTCAAAACCGAAGACGTGAACTGATCAATTATTTTTCATGTACAGAACATAGGGTGTTGCGCATGCGTGTTCAACACGAAATGAACGAATCACTCTCTGAGACAGTTCGTTGTTCCTGAGTCATTTTACAGATTAACTAAATGAATGAATCGTTCATGACCCACACATCAAATAACCAGTTGTGGTGTGCATCCTTACATGTTTGATTCGGACATAAATGAGAGACTCAAGAGGAGGCTGCAACATTTAGACTGCACCTGGACAGTTCTGAATGGTTAGTGGATACATTTATGTCAGTTTAGTTGTTGTGGGGTTACGTTGATTCAACTCATCAACTAACATGTACCATCATGATAATCTATAAATTGTTTTAGGTGCTCGTGTCGGAATTTAACACATCCATCACCCAAATGCTTAATTAATGTGTCTTTATGAATTACACAGTCAGTGAGCATTTTCAGGATAAAACTAACAACATAGCTCTAGTCTCTGAGAATACAGTCAGAGACAACGGTAACTTATATTAGCCTTTTTTTTTTTTTTTTTCAGAGGTTTATGGCTTAGGTCATTTATGGCTGACAGCATATCCGGTGGGCCCTTGAACCATTTTGATGACATTAGCAGCATTATGTGTAAAATATTTTTACATATATTTTGTTTGTCACATATTTGTCACATAGCAATGCCATAGCAACAACTTATAATATCCTAACATCATCCTAGCAAACTCACAGAACACAATGACCCTGTTTACACCTGGTATTGAGATGTGTTTTGATCCATCAGATAACCAGGAGACATAACAACTAAGAATGTGCTAACAATCACTCTAGAACAAATTTGGCAACTGGAAAATACTGTGTTGTCAGGCTAACTTTGATATGACGTTTTTGAACATTGAGCTCAATAATGTCTTCAAAAAATGTCAAAACTTAGTTTCATGTAGATTTTGAATTCTTATGGGCACTTAAACTGAGAAATATGATTGATGCTGGTCAATTGCCAATTCAGTTCAAACCAATTAAATTTTAGTATCATGCAGGTATGCCAAAGGCCATCCAGCTGTTCTGGACAATAACTGCCTGGACCGGATGCCGGAAAATGGTTTCATTGTGCATTTCAAGTGTTTTAGAAGTCCCCAGAGGGCATGTTTCAGCTGACTGGAAAAAAGTCCAGCGAGTCTAGTTCTAGACAAAGCATACTATCCTGCGTTAGACATGATCAAACTTACACATTATAAAATTTATAAATTAAGCTGTCCTCTGACTAATTCAGCCTTGTTGGCAAGAGGTTCTCGTGATCATCATGACAATATGCAGTCAGATTTGGCAGACACAAGCTGTTTAGCTCAGGCAGATGATGACAAATGGAATAGCATGACCTTGCAAGACAGTTATGGAGGATAACTGACTGGTGGAAAGCGTCCCACTGAAATGGAATTAGCCATGATTGAACTGCCATGGAAACAGATGTGCTAAGTTCAGTCACGCCTTATCATGACATAACCGAGTGTGTCAGTCTTGCCGTGACGTTCACGCTAAGGCAAGTGTGAGGGTCTCTTGATTGATTATTTTTTCATTCTCTTCACCCTCATCTTATCTCTTGAACAATTTCTTTGGCTAACCTTCAGTACTATGCACTGTATTTTGTGACCTTGACACAAATTATGTGGTGGAAAGAAAAACCTAAATTTTTAGTCTATATGCTCTTTAATATCTCAAAAACAATGTTTCTCCTACAAGAAAGAGACCCCATAATCTCACAACATCTCAACATCGTCTCAAACGAAGTACAGATTCAGCTCAGAATCTGCAGTCAAAAGTCTTGAGACGTTAATATGAACCTCTCATCAAATTCTTCCTAGATCAAATGATACACTATTATAATAATATTATAATATACTATCCTGAGCTATGATAAAGCAATGCAATTTCATCTAAGAAATGAAAATAAAGGATATTATGTTGTATTAATGTATGTTCAAGTAGCTATTATGTTTGACAGCATGTCATTTAAGTTTTGCTGAAGGTAAAACATGCTCCTTTACGTTAAACTCTTAATCTCAAGTGTGACTGAGTCCTAAAATGGCCCATGTTTTCCCCCCATTTTTATGCAAGTCATTTCCCCCCCTAAATGAATGTAGGCATGTGGAGCCGTGAGAGCGCAGACGTGATGAAGTAAGACATGTTGAGTTTGCTGTCCTGTGTGTGTGTGTGTGTGTGTGTGTGTGTGTGTGTGTGTGTGTGCGGCCCTTTGAAGCCCAACAGGCCTGGGAGGAGCCAACACTGCAGGAGCCATCTGATGGAATAAGACCTGATGGGAAGGGAAGCTATATCAAAATTCTGCCCTGAAAAAAAAAAAAAAAGAAGTTGATTATGTTTCCTCGTTTTAGGATGACATCATCTGTCTTAAACGTCGGTAGCACTTAAAGTCAGAGGTAAAAGAGCCGACAATGTATTATTCAGGACATTCAGTGTGTTTCGTAGGGCAGGATGTGGCGGTATAAATTAGAAGAGGAATAGAAAGTCTTGAAGGTGCTGTAGTAGACGACACAACACGCCTGCACTTTTACACAGCACTGGCGTTGTTATCTGGGCAAATACATTTTCAGGATCATTTATTTTCCACTTGCACTTGTATGATGGATTAAATAAGCTTCATCCACATGGTGTTGTATTTGTAATGCACATGAACAGATGGCATATATATATATGTGAGAGAGGTCCTCTTTTTCTAAACATTTCCTAATGTAATTAAGTTTATGAGATTATTCTCTAATACAACAACCCAGAGGATTATTTTGCTCAGATCAGGAGATTTATTTATGTCTCTTTTTTTCAATATCAGCTTCGTCTTCATGTTTCTCCTCATTGTATGCATTGTACGGCTGCCATATGAAAGATGTCCAATAGTGGCGATATCAATGTTTGTTAACTATAAGGTGATACATGAGCCGCTTTTTTACTGTCGGGCCAGGCGAGCCAGGGATTTCAACAGTCGGACCGGGCCAATAGCTTCTGACCTGTAGCACCGAGCCCAAAACCACGCTGTGTTTCCATCATTGGCCAAAAGCTCTGCGGCGCTTCACTAAAACCCGCCCGTGACACACCTCTCTGAAACTATATCACACAAACCCATCATTTCAAGTGGAAGTTATCAGAAAACGTAAAAAATGAATAATAATAATAATAATAAAAAAATGGGAACAATCTCAAAACGAGCATTAAAGCTACACTGTTTAACTTGTTTAGTTTATTCTTCGCTAAAAACACTTAGTTCTTTCAAAAATATATGTTCTCATTTACTTCTTTCAAGTAATAAAGTATTCTCGTAAGTTTATAATATGCCATTGAAAATACATACGGGTGAGGGGTTCGAATGCTGGTCGCCATGTTGCCCCTCCGTCTCGAAAGTACATTAGCCAAAAAGGGACATACTCGTAAAGTTCAAGCTTCGCCTTTGGCGTTTTAACACTCGATGGCACCGTGTTGAATGTGAAGAGGGGGGTTGCCATGTTAATCTTGGACTAAATCAGCCACCGTAGGAGTTAAAACGGAATTGGAATTGAGAGGAACAGAAATTATATGGTCATATACCTTTTCACCACTAGATGGGGGAAAATATCACACAGTGTAGCTTTAAAAAGCACATGTGGTTTGGCATTTTCCACTGAAAGATTTAAAAACCGAAGAATCAATGTTTAACCATAGTTTTACTATAATGAGTGATAATTTGATCATAATGAATTAATTTGTGTCAAGATTGCATATAGTCACACAAAAATAAAGTCATATTTACCGTTATTTCACAAAAGAAAGAGTACACTCATGCTTATTCAGTTGTGTCTGTTTTGTTTATTTGTAGTCACAGGACAGTATGTTTGCATCACATTCAGAAAGAATACATATTTCTACAGATTTTCCACCAAAAATATGACCTGAGGAGCTTTAGCACTCTCTCCAGTGACAGTCTCAATACATTTAGGCAATATTTTCAGTCAGAGAACCCGAGGAGGCTCCAGAAAACAACAGACTTGCTTTATTTTATGACATATGCAGAGTTAAAGATGGATATCAGTCTAGGATAAAGAGATGAGGTGTAGTAACCAAGAAAAAATATACACTTGTGATAGACTATATGATTTGTCAGATTTTTTCAAGCAGTCATATTTACCATGTTTACTATGGCATTGGCTAGCTCGCATGGTATTTTGCTATATATATATATATATATATATATATATATATATATATATATATATATATATATATATATATATATATATATATATATATATATATATATATATATATATATATATAGTACATATATGTAGTGGGCGGGAACGAGTCTTCGAACCTGTGTATATGTGTTTATGTGTATATGTCTAATGTGAAATTACCATTACATCAAACGTGATGTGCTAACATGGATGCTGCTATGAAGCCGCCGGGTTTGCTTCAGGGAAAATGTATTTTTATGAAGCTTCCCAATGGAAACCTCGACAAGACTAAGGTTGTTTGTACCTTGTGCAGTGCATAATTAGTTTGCTGTAGTTCTTCCAGTCTCGAGTACCACCTAAAGACACACTTTTGTGTCATTCCGATTGAAAGATTTAGTGGACTGTTTACATGAGACGTTATCTTAACCAATCTGGGGTTTACGTGTGCTGACTTTTAGTCAGAATCATTTTGTGACATGTTGTTATAGTTTGCCTAGCGCATCAGAAATGTTGATGCTCTACAGCAGCTCGAATGAGTTACCAGTTGCCATAGCAACTCTTAACGGCCACCAGAACTTATACGTTTTTTTAAAAGCTATTTATTTGTTGTAAAGTGTAGTAATCATCTCAGAAAAATAAATTCTTCTGTCAGGCGCATATGAAGTAAAAAGTGGCTTGGACAAACGCTGTCAAGATGAAAGAGTGTAGCCTGGCTATGTCTGTGTCATTATTCCACATTATCTTCATAACTTCTTACGAAATAAAAAAGTTTACCCCTCAGAAAAATGTACTTTCCTGTCTTGTCAACATTATAGCCTGGTGTAAGCGGTGTGCGGTACGCGCTGTATATAACGTTACATAAGGACGCACACTCAAAAGTAAGCGGTAGTATTTGGTGAAATTTTTTGTTTGATCGGTTCATAAAAAGTTTAAAAAGTTCATAAAAAGCTATTTATCCCACCCCTCTCAAACCGATTACAATTTAATTCGGTTTGTGCATTTTTATTCCGATAGAGGTGTTTATGGAGCATTTTCATTCGGATTGGACTTTTAAAAATGATTACAGTGCTCCATGAAAACGCTCTTATAACTTGGGTAGTAAACATATTCTGAATGCCTTCGTCAGAATTCAGGTGAGTTATTTTAATCTAGATTAATCTAGATAAAAAAAATAAAATAAAAAAATATATATGCCCACTAGTGATGCGCGGGTCTTCTCATAACCCACAGACCCCGCGGATAACTCGTGGGTCAGGTAGGGGCGGGTAAAGAAATGTTAACTTTATTTGCTGCGTTAGTTGGGGCGGGTAATTAAAACGAAATAAAATGAAAAATCAGTGTATGTTGCATGCAATTCCCTATAGCCTATATTAAATATTTGGTAAGATCTATTTTATATTTTATTAGGTTCTTTGGCCTCACTTTTTATTAATTAGGTGGCCTTAAGTGCTATGTACTTACATCAAAGAATAAGTACAATGCACTTACTGTGTTCAAATTGTATTGCAACACCTTTGCTGATATTGATACGGGTAGAGTTAGGGACAGGTGTGGTGGTATGGAGGTATTTTTAAAATGTAAGTACAATGTAAAAACATGCATGTACACAATAAGTGCATTGCATCAAATGATTAATTACAATGTTATTACATAGTAGTTAAGGCCACCTAATATAAAGTGGGTCCGGTTCTTTAATAAGGTTACAATACGAAGGCCGTAGCAACGTAACTTACGTTATGTCCCCAAACCTTTGGTTTCACGTGACACATCACGAAAGCAGATAGCCAAGCAGCTCCTGCCAGCCAGCCGAGAGAGTCAAAGATAAATGAGTTTAGTGAGTGGGAAAATGATAGTGAAGATGTTGCCGAGAGAGACAAGGTTTGTCCTTTGAATATGTTTATCATTATCTTGTTATTAGTATGACCTGATTTATGGTTTAAATTTGTTTACTATTTTTTTATTTTTTTCAAAAGGCTTATAAATCATACAGTATGAGTTTTTTTTTTTTTTGAGAAAGTAAAAGTGCAGAATGTTTCCTGTGATGGGTAGGTTTAGGGGCAGGGTAAGGGGATAGAAAATACGGTTTGTACAGTATAAAAAAACATTATGTCTAAAACATAGTGAACCAGACGTGTGTGTGTGTGTGTGTGTGTGTGTGTGTGTGTGTGTGTGTGTGTGTGTGTGTGTGTGTGTGTGTGTGTGTGTGTGTGTGTGTGTGTGTGTGTGTGTGTGTGTGTGTGTGTGTGTGTGTGTGTGTGTGTGTGTGTGTGTGTGTGTGTGTGTGTGTGTGAAATGGAGTTGTTTTTAAATGTAAAAGGTCTGCAAAGTTTTAAAAATCAAAGTGCATGACAAATGACAAGTCATGTTGTATCCTAAAATATCCTAAAAAAAACAGCCAAAGGAAGACATCAGTAATTCCTGCCTGGCAGCCTCACTTCCTGTTATACATAAGTGTGTTAAAAATTTAGCCAATGACTTCATTGGTTGCCCACGGACGACTCCACTGTGACCCGCCCTGAAACACTGCAGTTGTAGCTGAGACTGATAGAGTTTGGTTTGTGTTGTCGACATGTCACTGTTTTCGCTTTTGCAGATCCGCTTTGCATGCACTTCCAAAGGATGAGGACTGTTCCAACACCTTATATTCATCAGTTTGATTCAGTCAGCATCATTTTATTTACTTTTCTTTTCTTTTTATTCAGACACGTTTTGAACACAACTCAGTCCTTTCCCTAAACCTACCCATTTGTGTATTTAAAAAAAAACAGGATATAACAGGCAGATACACAGATACGGCAGGCACAATTTATTCAGAAACTACAAATATTCCGAGGCCAAACGATTGATTTCTGTGAAGAAAATCCCCAAAAGCGATCAGAACATCGAGTCCATCCACCGAATATTAATACATTTCAAATACAGCATTGGCTGTCGTGTGTCTCGTGACCGATGGCGTCATGCTGAAGAGTTGTTTGTATCATAACGAGTACGAGTGTGTGTGTGTGGAGCGCGATCATCATTTCAACGATTAAAACATTAAGATCAACTCTGTTCTTCACATGAAGATATCGTATGACTTCAGAAGATTTGGAATGCAACATGAGTTAATACTTCTATACTGTTTCTGGTCCGTTTTTGCAATAAATAACTGTCTGTGACTGTAGTCTACATTTATTTGCCTGTTATGTGTTTTATATTGTTGAGTGGGTAGGTTTAGGGTAGGAGTGGAGTTAGCTGCTCCGAAATATAAAAGTAGGATATAAATATTCATAAAATCATGTCTACTTTTACATATGCAAATAATTAAATGTGTGTTGGAAGTCCGTGTGTGGCCAACGGATGCTGCCTGTCATTGACTTACATAGGCATCACTTCCGTGGACCCATCACGGAATTTTCGGCGATTCCGTGAAACTACAACGGATTTTTGAGTTAAGAGTCCGTGTTCATTTCACGGAAATCTGTGAGATCAGGTTGCATTTTGTTCAAATCTGATCTGCAAAAGCGGAAACAGTGACATGTCGACAACACAAACCAAACTCTATCAGTCTCAGCTACAACTGCAGTGTTTCAGGGCGGGTCACAGTGGAGTCGTCCGTAGGCAACCAATGAAGTCATTGGCTAAATTTTTAACACTCTTATGTATAACAGGAAGTGAGGCTGCCAGGCAGAAATTACTGATGTCTTCCTTTGGCAGGTCAGAATAGATTATTTCCTTTAGGAGACAACAACTTGTCATTTGTCATGCACTTTGATTTTTAAAACTTTGCAGACCTTTTACATTCACAAACAACTGCATTACACACTGCATGAAAAGTAATATTTGCAAAAGTACAATAGGGCCACTTTAAATACAAATGATAAAAGAAGTATCCCTCTGTGATCTCTCATCGAGCCACCGTCAGCTTTTGGTTGGCATCTGTATGGGCACAGTTTTGGGCACATTTTGTACCACGGGCAGGTGTGAAACATGTTTTCTGTGGGCTGCAGCATGTCATGGAGGTGTTGTTGTATTCATTCTGACTGACAGCCTAGTCAGAACACTGTGCCGAGGTTGAATAATAACAGCCTTCCCCTTATAAATGACAAAAATTACAAAATATATAAGCTGTTGCTATCTCATATACCTCATTTTATATTTAACAATATAAATATTATAAATATAATTTCATAAATAAAATAAAAAAATATATTAAACCAATGAAGTATATTTAAAAATCCTGATCTACCATCTTTGTGCCATTCAACAAGGCAAGCAAGTTGCTCACCTAGGAGGCTTACACCACATGCAGCATAAAGCATTATAAATTATAATTGAGACTCTCACACATCTCTTACTTTTTTTTTTCAAAATTGTGTGATATGAAGTCAGAATTGCGAAAGGAATTGCAAAATATAATATAAATTATTAATAATTTTACATTTTTAAATAAAAAAAAAAAATATATATATATATATATATATATATATATATATATATATATATATATATATATATATATATATATATATATATATATATATACTCACCTAAAGGATTATTAGGAACACCATACTAATACTGTTTGAGCCCCTTTCACCTTCAGAACTGCCTTAATTCCACGTGGCATGGATTCAGCAACGTGCTGAAAGCATTCTTTAGAAATGTTGGCCCATATTGATAGGAGAGCATCTTGCAGTTGATGGAGATTTGTGGGATGCACATCCAGGGCACGAAGCTCCCGTTCCACCACATCCCAAAGATGCTCTATTGGGTTGAGATCTGTGACTGTGGGGGCCATTTTAGCACACTCAACTCATTTTCATGTTGAAGAAACCAATTTAAAATGATTCGAGCTTGGTGACATGGTGCATTATCCTGCTGGAATTAGCCATCAGAGGATGGTACATGGTGGTCATAAAGGGATGGACATGGTCAGAAACAATGCTAAGGTAGGCCGTGGCATTTAACGATGCCCAACTGGCACTAAGGAGCCTAGAGTAAGGCAATAAAACATCAGTCGCACCATTACACCACCACCACCAGTCTGCACAGTGGTAACAAGGCATGATGGATCCAAGTTCTCATTCTGTTTACGCCAAATTCTGACTCTACCATCTGAATATCTCAACAGAAATCGAGACTCATCAGACCAGGCAACATTTTTCCAGTCTTCAACTGTCCAATTTTGGTGAGCTTGTGCAAATTGTAGCCTCTTTTTCCTATTTGTAGTGGAGATGAGTGGTACCCGGTGGGGTCTTCTGCTGTTGTAGCCCATCCGCCTCAAGGTTGTGTGTGTTGTGGCTTCACAAATGCTGTGCTGCATACCTCGGTTGTAACGAGTGGTTATTTCAGTCAAAGTTGCTCTTCTATCAGCTTGAATCAGTCGGCCCATTCTCCTCTGACCTCTAGGATCAACAACGCATTTTTACGCTCAGGACTGCTGCATACTGGATGTTTTTCCCTTTTCACACCATTCTTTGTAAACCATAGAAATGGCTGTGTGTGAAAATCCCAGTAACTGAGCAGATTGTGAAATACTCAGACTGGCCCTTCTGGCACCAACAACCATGCCATGCTCTCAATTTCCTAAATCACCTTTCTTTCTAATTCTGACATTCAATTTGGAGTTCATGAGATTTTCTTGACGAGGACCACACCCCTAAATGCTTTGAAGCAACTGCCATTTGATTGGCTGATTGCATTAATGAGAATAAGCGTTCCTAGTAATCCTTAAGGTGAGTGTATATACATATATCTATATGTCATCTGTCAGTTTGCAGCGTCAGCTCGCAAAATGTGTCCAACATGTAAGATACTACACTCCTAATATATGTTTGTTTCCTCTTTTCATCATCTATATAACCCTCTAATCTGGTCATAATTGTAATATGTCTGTTAATT
Organism: Pseudorasbora parva; assembly: GCF_024679245.1. Taxonomy (NCBI): domain Eukaryota; kingdom Metazoa; phylum Chordata; class Actinopteri; order Cypriniformes; family Gobionidae; genus Pseudorasbora; species Pseudorasbora parva. Next base: position 52,816,066 of record NC_090175.1, read on the forward strand.
GGACAGTAGTGTTCATGAGAATGGTTTGTGTTTTTGTGATGGAAGGGATGACTTTTCATTTAACATTTTACCTGGATTCCCATAGTAACATACAGATTTCAACATAGTCGTTGCCTGGGTTACGTATGTGTAGGGGCAGAGCTATCAAGGTATGTGTTTGTTTTTGGGATTTGAAATAACAACGTTACCAGAAAGCACTTTCCCCACCTTTAATATTTAACATTAGCATTAAATACACATTGCTTCTTAATGTATTTAGACAACACACATTAAAAAGACTTGCATGCATTTTGCTTTGACAAAACCAGCCAGCAAGCTGCTCGGTAGGTTTGTTTGCTGTGTGCAAATATGATGTGCAAGGCTAATGCTGTAATCAAGATCTCCCTGCATGCTCCAGCTGCATGAACCTTTACACTCACACAAACACACCAACTGATGAAGATCAGCTTCCAAATGTTATGGCAAAAATGACTTTCAAACAATTTAACAATATTTCCGCTTCCTCTCTCAAAAAGTCAGTCATTCGCAGTGCATTCCGTGAGTCTCCGTGAGAATGAAGGGTCCCCATGTCAGCGTTTCTCATAAAGAGATAAGTAGCCTAGTGTGACGTGGTGATGGGCTTCGACTATCTCTTGTCCTTCGGAGACACGGGGCGCGTGGAGGGCAGAGGCACTAAATCATACAAAACACTCTGTCTGAGAAACAACTCAATTCATTATAGACTGATAGCTGACTGGATAGATAGCTGTCTGGGTCACAGAGAAGGGTGCACTGTCTACGCAGCGGAGCCATTTAAAGTGTAAGTTAAGGTCACAGAGAGAAGACGCTTACAGTGCCACTGATAACAAGTAAGTCCAGATAGTTCAGCAACTTTTTTGGAAAAGATGAACCTGGATTGGGTGACGTATTAAAGGGTTAGTTCCCGCAAAAATGAAAATGTTGTTAATAATTACTTACCCTAATGTCGTTTGACACCTGTAAGACCTCCGTTCATCTTCGGAACACAAATGAAGATGTTTGTATTAAAATACGATGGCTCAGAAAGGCCTTCATTTACACCAATGTCATTTCCTTTGCCAAGACCCATAAAAGGCACTAAAGATGTCGTTAAAATGTCCATCTCACTACAGTGGCTCTACAATAATTGACTACAATTATGATGCGACGAGAATAGTTTTTTGTGTGCAAAAAACCCCTTAAATAAAGGGGTTTATTTTTGACTCAAGTAGTCAGCTCACTTCTTTTTCCGTGATATTAAATAACGGGAAAGCGGCTTTACCAACGAAGCAATTGCGCTCAATTGAAAGAAGAAAGCCATCTCAACTCTTCCGAAGGACAATAAGCTATTTAGCTATCACTCTTTTGTTGGCGAGCGATATTCATCAAAACCCTGGACCTAATTTTGACCGTGATGAATTACACCCTGCTGGAGTTTGCAGACGGCAAGGTACCGGTACTTTTAAAGTGCGTGCTCAAAATGAGATCAAGGAGAGCTTACATCTGTTTAAAACAATGAATCATTCAAAAGTTCTATGGGATCCACGCTCCAAGCCTAAAGGATTACTAATGGGACATTTAAATATCAGAAGCGTTGCTTCAAAAACTGAACAATTGGAACAGTTACTTACAAACTCGAATTTCGATTTGCTTTGCTTGTCTGAAACGTGGTTGACAGAATCATCGCCGAATACTGCATACTTGGTCCCGGGATATAAAGTCTTCAGAAAGGATCGAAAAGTTGGGAAAGGTGGTGGACTCCTAATATATGTGAAGGACTGCATAAAATGTAAGGAAATTGAATTTAACACTTTAGTAGATATAGAATGCATTGCTGTAACAATTGTTTTATCCCCATGCATGGCATTTACTGTTGTTGGTGTTTACAGACCTCCATCATCAAGTAGTATATTTTATGATAATTTAAGAAAAGTTTTAAAAGGGTTTGATAGAAGTAAGGAACTAATTCTGTTTGGGGATTTTAATGTAAATTGGATAGACAAATTAAATAGAAAAAAGCTTCAGGAGATAGTAAGTCAGCTTGATCTTGCACAGTTAATTCAGGGCCCAACCAGAGTTACTTCATCATCTAAAACTCAAATAGATTTAATATTTAGTAACAAACCAGAAAGAATAACTAAGTCAATGAATTTATTAACAGGGTTATCCGATCATAACCTTATATTAGTAGTAAGAAAATTAACAAAACGTAGGTTAGAATATCAACAAGAGAAAGGAAATGTGCTAAATATTATACCAAAAAGATTGCTAAATGAATTTGAAGAGAAATTAAAAAAATTAAACTGGAATGAGATTCTGTACACAGATAATGTAGATGATGCTTCTGAATGTTTAATGGCCACAATTAATAAGGTCAAAGGTGAATTCAGTAAGAATGTTAAATTCACTAGAAAGAAACAGAATTTACCTTGGCTTAATGAACAGCTATGGAAGTTAATGAAACAGAGAGACCATGCCTTGAAAACAGCACTCAAATCTGGGTTGGCTCATGATAGAAGAACATTTCAGTGCCTACGTAATAAAGTTGTAAAGGAATTGAGAAAAGCAAAAGCTAAATTCTTTATTGAAATTATAAATGATGCAAAGGGCAATAGTAGACAAGTTTGGGCAAATATGAATAGAATACAAAAGAAAAATAGTAACAAAGGAAATAAAGATATTCAATTACAAGTTCAGGGAAATTTAATTCAAGACAAGCATCAAATTGCGAGTGTATTCAATAATTTTTTTATAGATTCAGTTCAAAATTTAGCACAAGGGTTTAGCGCAAGAAATAAGGACATTGTGCCATTAAACTATAATGCTCCTATTTTTAATATTTCTGAAGTACCCGAGTCTAATATAATACACATTTTGGGTCAACTTAAGAGTTCTAGGGCTAAAGATGTCTTTGATTGTGATTCTACGTTTGTTAAAAAGTATACACATGTTCTTAGTACACCCATCACTCATCTGGTTAATTTGTCAATAAAGCAATGTTATTTCCCGAATGCTTGGAAGTCAGCAGTAATAACACCGATTTTAAAGAATGGTGATCCTACTAATGTAACCAATTACAGACCTATTAGTATTCTTCCAGTAATTTCCAAAGTAATTGAAAAGGTAATTTGTAGCCAATTAATAGAGTTTTTAAATCTTGGTTCTTTTCCTCTACATCCAATGCAGTTTGGATTTAGGGCACGTCATTCCACAGAGACGGCAAACTGTTACTTTGTTGAACAAATTAAATCCAGTCTTGATGGAGGAGGTGTTGTTGGTGCTGTCTTCCTTGATTTTAAGAAGGCTTTTGACACTGTAAATCACAATGTACTTTTATCTAAATTGTCAAAGTTTAATTTTTCTATTAATACATTAACATGGATGGAATCATATCTAAACACAAGGAAACAATGTACAAGAATTAATGATACATGCTCATCGTTTTTTGACTGCACTATTGGAGTCCCACAGGGATCTATTCTTGGACCAGTTTTATTTAGTTTATATATTAATGATCTACCCACTGTGTGTCCAGAGGTCCAATTTCAGATGTATGCAGATGATACAGTAATTTATACCCATGCTAAAACAAAAGAGCAAGCTGCTATCAAACTGACTGCTGCACTAGATAAAATCTCAGATTGGTTAAATTACTCATGTCTTACTCTTAATGTGAGTAAAACAGTGGCAATGTATTTCTCTATTAAAAGAAATGATAAGCATCATCCAGATATTTTAATTAAAGGTGAAGCAATAAATATTGTAGAGTATTTTAAATACCTGGGTATGATTATAGATTCAAATTTAAATTTCAAGAAACATGTGAAAAAGGTTTCTAGATGTGTTAGAGCAAGCTTAATGGTTTTCCGGAATATTAGACATCAGTTACCTGTGGCTGCGGCGAAGCTTTTTATGCATACAATGATTTTCCCACATTTGTCGTATTGTGCTACAAGCTGGTCTCAAGCAAATGTAACAACATTGAAGCCATTATATAATTTGTATAAGCAAACTGTCAAAGTTTTAGACAAAAAATCAAGGAGTTATCATCACTGCATTATCATCAGAAATTATAAATTATTGACGTTTGATAGTTTTTTATTCTTTGCAGATATGTGTTTGATGTACAAGTTAATTCATGATCTTGCTCCACCACCTCTTAAACAGTGTATTACTTTCTGTAAAGACAACTCTAGGGAAACCAGGGCATCTACTAGAGGCGATTGTTCAGTAAAATTCAAAAAAACTGTATTTGGACAATCTGCATTCTCATATAGAGCAGCAGAAAGATGGAATTCATTGCCGGTTCATATTAGAGATTATACATCATTTAGTATTTTTAAAACGGAACTTAAATTATGGTGTAAGAAAAATCAGTTATGTGATCATTAATTATTTTTATTATTGCATATATGTATGTATGTATATGTGTATGTATGTATGTATATATGTATATGTATATATATGTATGTATGTGTATAGATGTATGTATGTGTATGTATATATGTATATGTGTGTGTATATATGTGTATATGTATGTATATGTATATGTATTATGTATATATATATATATATATATATATATTTTTTTTTTTTTTTTTTTTTTTTTTTTTTTTTTAATATATATATGAATTTCTATCTGATTCAATATTTCTGATATTCTGATATTATTATTATTATTTTTTATTTTATTTATTTATTTTTATTTTTATTTTTTTTATTTTTATTTTTTTTTCCCTTCTTCTTTCTTTCTTGGATTGTAATTGAATTCTGTAATTGTATTGAACATCATCCTGCCCAGGGACCGCAGATGCAAATTAGCTATTTTAGCTAACTCTGGCACAACATTTGGGTTGTGTATGGTCCCTGTTAAATAAATAAATAAATAAATAAATAAATAAATAAAAATAAATAACAACTTTTATAGTGATGGGCCGATTTCAAAACAAAGTTTTGAACGTTATGAATCAGTGTATCGGTTCATGATTCAGATTGGCAATGTCGCGTAAATTCAGCAGTTTGGCAGTTTGACACGCGATCCGAATCATGAATAGGTCATAACAAGGTCATTGTACTATAAGAATAATTCCAGAACTGAAAACTTCCTTGTTAGTCCAAAAACAGTTTTTATTGTAACAAGCTCAGATAATGACTCATTATGGAATATGCCCAGATGAAGAAGATCAATGCCTACTTCATCGTTACAACGGGCACTGGTGTGTTAGTGAGATGACGAGGAGAGAAGATCAATAGAGGATAAATAAAAAATTCAAAGGATCCTAATGCTCGGAATGTGGTTATTCATTTTCATTGTGAATCTCTCATAATCAGTCATAATTTCGGTGCAGGCTTTGCAAAGTGACTTTTACAATATGGACTCAACAGTAATGTTACAACATGTGAGTAACCGTGTTAATTCTAATGCCTGTTCTGTGATCATTGATACTTAATATGTAATAATTCATGTATAGTCAGATGTTCTTTGTCTGTGAGCCACCAAATCATACCTGTGACTAAATGCTCTACCTCACATTGTTTCTTGTAGTATGACAAAAATATTTAAACTGTGATTAAATTATATAAAGAAAGCGATCAATTGCTGGAGCAAACTGCGCAAATTGATCAATGACTGAGTTCTGGACTCTCTGGACTCTGGGCTATAATCAACGAATCTCTTATTTACATTGTGTTTGCACTGTTAGTTATGATGAAAGTATTAGTAAGTGTGTAGAAATCGAGAGGCAATGACGAGATCACTGCGCTCATCTGCTCAACATGAGTGTAATCAGCTACAATTCTCATCACTGCAACCTTTCATACCACAATCTGAATTTAATGCCATAGATCTAAATATAATGCTACAATCAACACTTTTCAAGATTAATTAATCAAAACAAACCTGTGACGTGTGAAGACACCCTTAAACACTTTTGAAGAGTAACACTGTAAAACTAAAATAGCATGCTGCAATCACAGATAGGTTTCTATGATACCTTTATGTCAAGTGCCATGCATTTATCAAGTGCTTTAATCGATACAGATTGTTTCAAAGCAGCTTCACATTAATAAACATGAAAATAACTGAATCAATGTCAAAGTTAATCAATTATGACACATTCAAAAATGTCATTAATCAGCTCAGGTCCTTTCAGAGTTAATTCAAACGAGAATAAGATACGTATGCCCCAGAAAAAAAATAATTTACCTAACTTTCTTCAGGAAAAACTAGTCCCATCTGAAATGGTTTATGTTGTTCAATTATTCAGTTTATTTTCTTTTTTTCTTTCACAGATTCTTCAACACTTCATTGCTTCTCCATTTTAATTATTCGGCATATTGGTCTTGTAAATTATTGATTCGGCTCAGTGTCATAACATGTTGCTGTATAGTTGTTCATCCACAATAAAATGTGTAATGTGCATGTGCAACTAAAGCACCTTTTTGTGGCCGTTTTAATATCACTCCTGAGAATTCCATAATACCCTGTTTATTGTTGATTGTTATCACATATTTGAATGATGCAGAATAAGGGAATAGCTAGAACAATAATCACTGCTTTTAATTTGAATATTGAATAAGTGATCTCAATATATGTCAGTACTTTTTTTGATGCACTTCAACAGTAACATACTGTTAATGTGTGTTGGATTAAGAAAACGAACACAATTTTTGTCTGTTGGTTTTGATCTGTATTGCTGGAAATATGTTCAATATGTAAAAGAACATCATAGTCCCAAATATGAATAATAGGTTTGCATTTACATGCAAACAAACACATAAAAATAAATAGTTAGTAATAGTAAACCCGATAACATAAAACATCTTATATAATACTTAGTTTGTCCCAAGGTGGACAAACCACATTTCACTTAAATTAAATTACTGTTTTAAAGTCTACAAATAATAATAATAATTAACAAACAAACAAACAAATACATAAATAAACCTTTCAATTTTTTGCACTACAGTAAAACAAGACAATTTTTTAGTTCTTCCTCATGACTTCATGATTCCACAGTAAGAGCATGATAAGAAATTGCATCACATTTGCATCAACATTTTTTTTTTGTGTGTGTGTGTGTGTGTGTGTGTAGCCATAAAAGCAAACACCTGTGCTGACCTCTGGAATGCATTTTTTATTTATGTGTCCAATGTAGAGCAATGGACTCCTCTGGTAGCCCTTCATTCTAACATTTGTATCACAGTCGATCCCAAAGGTGGACTGGAAGCAGAAGGTCAATACTTGACTGACATGGCTAAGGATAAATCCTAAAAACTACCACACATGTGGCGAACACATAATGAATTCAAGTGCACTGGCTAGACTCAGGTCTCGAGCGGATACCGACTCCTGCCAGGGAAATAAAACATAAAGAAATAAAAGCAAAAAAAGAGGGTAAAAAGGAGAAGGGGGCATCACAAGGGTGAACAACCCCTACTCCTTTGCATGCACCTGGTTGAGTCCCTCTGCGTTTGCTCTACCGTGGTCGGTTCTGCCAACATAAGCTCTTGCACGATTCAAGGTCGTGCCGAGAAATTATTCATTGCTTTCTTGTTTCTTTCCTATTGGGAAATGATGAATATATTTCACTGCTTGTCTGAAAGAGCACAGAGACCTCTTTTAGTACTCTTTGAATAGACCCACAGAGTACATTCCACTAGATAATACACATGGTTGTTTTCAAGAGGCCTTCACCTAATGTTCCTTCTCTTGATGGCGACCCTGATTCTCTGTGTGGGGGGATGTAAATAACACAAATAACAATACAAAAAAAAAAAAAAAAAAAAACGAAATGCTCTACCTTAAACTTAAACTGTCCATGACAAAGCCATCAACAATTGTAAAAAAGGACAATTCCATAAGTTAAAGCATAACATGTTGTCTTCTACTGTGATTGAAAATCCACAGGAAAAATGGTGACACTTTCAAAAGGCTCAAACCATGCTTGTGCATGACAGTTTATTGTTGATGACAGCATGTAGAGCTTAAGTAGGATGATTTACCAAATTGATTAAATAAAATCATAATAAACCATTTCATACTTTGTAGTCAGACAGTCTCACCCTCCTTGAAGTCGGCACAGATTCATATTAGCGCGTTTGAGTAGAACAAGATGAACGAGATGTCATTTAATCTGCCTATTATACTTCATAACTTGCCCTCACCTCTGATGACGGGACTTAATTGCACAGTCAAGATGATGCGCTGATGAAATCCAATTGTTAAGATTACGCATGATCATATGAGATATGAGTGTTTATGAAAATGGTCGGCTTGTGCATGCTAAAGCTAGGACTAATATATGGTCGAGAGAGAGAGAGAGAGAGAGAGAGAGAGAGAGAGAGAGAGAGAGAGAGAGAGAGAGAGAGAGAGAGAGAGAGAGAGAGAAGAAGAAGAAGAAGAAGAAGAAGAAGAAGAAGATATTGCAGACAAATGCCGCAGGGTCTCGGTGTGCATGTTTCTAATAAAGATAATCAGTTCAGTAATTATGCATAAGTGTAGACGGGGACAATAAACAACACAAAGGATAAAAACAGACTGTTCTGAGAACTTAAATAGCAGATTGACTTTACATTGACAATAGCCTTTACCAAGAAATACCAACATTTTCTATAAAATAAATTAATAAAAGATAACAAAATTAACATACTGCAAATTATGTAAAAAGTTAGAATAACCAAAAATATATTTTCCATAAAAATATCAAGCAACTAAAAGACAATAAGTAATGAGAAAGCAATCCTACCCCTTGTCAATGCAAATTAATATCAGCTGGTACAATCCCAAATGATGGCTTATAAAAAATGACCTCATTAGCAAGGTCTCAGACAAGAAACTCATGATGGGCAAGAGCAAAGACCTTCACAACCTTATTGTTGCAAATCATATTGATGGCATTGGTTATAGAAGGATTTCAATTACATTGAGCACTGTTGGGGCTACAATCCGTAAGGGGAAAGAACATAATTTCACCATAAACCAGCCACGACCAGGTGCTCCGCACAAGATTTCTGACAGAGGAGTAAAAACAATTATCAGAAGTGTTGTCCAAGAGCCAAGGATCACTTGTGGACAGCATCAGAAAGACCTGGAATCAGAATAGAAACAAAGAAAACAATAAGTAATGCACTCAACCGCCATGGCCTGTGTGCACGCTCACCACGCAACACCCCACTGCTGAAGAAAAGACATGTTGAAGCTCGTTTAAAGTTTCTTGCACAACATTTGGACAAGACTGGGAAATACTGGGAGAATTTAGTCTGGTCAGATGAGACCAAAATTGAACTCTTTGGATGCCATGATACACCCCATGTTTAGAGGAGAAATGGCACTGCACATCACCCCAAAACACAATACAACAGTACGGTACTGGCAAACTTCATATAATTGAAGGAAGGATGAATGGAAAAATGTTACAGAGACATTCATGATAAAAATGTGCTGCCATCTACGATGATGATGATGATGATGATGATGATGATGATGATGATGATGATGATGACGAAACGATGGTGGACATTTCCGAAGGACAGTGATCTCATGCACACAGCCAAGGAAGCTCTCAATTGGTTTCAGAGAAAGAAAATAAAGCTGCTAGAATTACCCAGCCAATCACCTTACTTGAATCCAATTGAAAATTTATGGAAATAACTAATGATCAGAGTTCATAGAAGAGGCCCAGGGAACCTTCAGTATTTAAAGAGTGTTTTTGTGGAAAAATGGGCCAAAATCACACCTCAGCAATGCATGCAACTCGTTTCTCCATACAGGAGGCGTCTTGAAGCTGCCATTACCAACAAAGGCTTTTATAAGTGTTAAATATGTTTCAGTAAGCATGTTCAATACTTTTTCCCTGTGTCATTTAACATTATTAAACATAACTTAATTTATGGACATCTTTTTAATTTATGGACATCTAATTTATGGTTTGATTTATGTGCATGTGTTTATTGTGTGGGTTGTTACAAACATCAGGAGAAAATGTCATGTCAATAGCACATTTAGAAATATATTTACTAAGATAAATGGTGCGTATATGTTTATATATGTGTGTGTGTGTGTGTGTGTGTGTGTGTGTGTGTGTGTGTGTGTGTGTATATATATATATATATATATATATATATATATATATATATATATATATATATATATATATATATATATATATATATATATATATATATATATATATATATATATATATCTATCTATATCAGAATGATTTTTGCAGAATCATGTGATATTAAAGACTGGAGTAATGATGCTGAAATTTCAGCTTTACTTCACTAGCATAAAATATATTTCACAATATTACTGTTTGTATTACATTATCTTTAATCAAATATATGCAGCTTTGGTAAGCATAAAATTATATTTAAAAAAAAAAAACATTTTTAAACAATCCTAGCGAATTCAAGTTTTTGAATGACTGTCAGAAAAGACACACGGTTTGATGTATCATTCATGTCTGTAGTTTGGTATCTGAGCATTAGCAATAGTGCTGATTGCTTCAAAAATCACAAAAAAAATCCTACCCTTGGTAGGGACATTGGCTAATTACACATTATTTTAATATTAAGCAAAATAAGTCTGTTACTTTGCATGCATTACAGCAGCCTCATTCAAGATGTTTGCAGCAATCCGATCCACACATCATGCTTGTGAAATGAAATGCCCTCCAGAAGTCATTCTCTATCCCAGCCTGGAGTTCAGCTCCAGCCCTTTCATTTTCACTTGTCAGAGTGATTAACTGATTATACCATCAGACACTGTTGCTCTATCACAAATAATCTCTTTTGAGTCAAGGAGCACTGACTTTCTGTAGATGACGTTGAGGTATGATCTCAAAATCTCAAAGTTATAAAATGCATTTATCTTCTGATACAGTATTATTAAAGTCATTACATTAATTATTTCATTACAGGAATATTACAGGCTTTCCTCTATCAATAGTATTATGTTTTATGTATATGTTATATTATGCCAGTAATGTGTGGCATAATATTACAGAAAAAAAAAAAAAAAAAAAAAAAAAAATATATATATATATATATATATATATATATATATATATTTTTTTTTTTTTTTTTCTATAATAATCTTTCTAAAAAAAGAATAATCTTTCATTGAAGTAAAATAAATTTAAATGTGGTGGAAATCTCTTTATGAAAATAAATGTTATGTGAAATGTAAATGAAAATAAGTGTTCCTTTTTCAACCCTTCAGACTTCCAGCTCTTCTCTTCAGTTCATCCCACTCATTTTCTACAGGGTTCAGGTCAGGGGACTAGGACAGCCATGGCGGAAGATTTATTTTGTGCTCACTGACCCATTTTTTGTTGTTTTGGAACATTATCCGGATGGAAGATCCAACCACGGCCCATTATACGATTTTTAGCAGAGGCTGTCAGGTTTTGATTTTTTATCTGCTGGTATTTACTAGAATCCCTGATATCATGTATCTGAACAAGATGTCCAGGACCTCTAGCAAAAAAAAGTATAAATGCCAAACATGTCAATGATCCAGCCAACACAGTCTCACTCCCTACTCGTCAAATGTCTGACGCTTGGTCAGGACTGCTCTTCGTCCCTTTTTAACGCATGAATACCCATTTAGCGTCATTTTTTAAAAAGCAGGGGGCTCCATTAATATCAATTGTTTGCCTAATGCGTCAGATCAAGACGCATTTAATTATTTGCATTTGTAAAAGTAGACATGATTTTATGAATATTTATAGGCTACTTTATATTTTGGAGCAACTAACTCAACACCTACCCTAAACCTACCCACTTTTTAACAATATAAAACAGGCAAATGAAAGAACGGGTCACAAGTATTTATTGCAAAAACTGACCAAAACAGTTTAAAAGTATTAACTCATTCCAATCTTCCAAGTCTTGTGCATTCCAAGACTTGCACAAGTCATACGATGTTTTCATGTAAATAACAGAGTTGATCTTATTGTTTTAATCGCTGAAATGATGATCTCATCTTTAAATTTGATGTGTGCATGATCTTTGGCAGATGGAGACAACAATCGTTTTTGGGGATTTCTTTCAAACATATCAATCGTTTGTACTCTGAACACTTGAAATAGTTGTACTTTTTGAATAAATAGTGCATGCAGTTGTATATTCCTGTTATATCATGTTTTATATCATATAATACACAAAAGGGTATTAAAGCACCCAGCTCATTGAAAAATAATGCTAATGTGGTACCCTGTGTGTTAAAATGTGAAGCAGAGGGGTCCTGACCAAGTGTCAGACATTTGAAGAGTTGGGAGTGAGACCGTGTTGATCCAAATTTAATTGTGAGCATGCAGTACTTTTTATCTCTGTCTGCAACCAAACCCATCTGGTGGGTTTGCTGACACAAATCTCTTTTTTTTAGAACCAGGTACTTTTGAATTTCCAGTTGTGCCTGATAACTGAATACTGGAATTTGTTTCTGGATGAGCGAAGAGGATTTTTCTTGAAACCCTCCCATACAACATGTGGTGACGAGTTTTTGTTTTGTTAGGCTTTCTGACCCCAAGACTCAAGTAATCTCTGCAATTCTCCATCTGTGATCTTTGGAGAGTCTCTGTCCACTCTTAATCATGCATTAAGACGATAATTGGCACATTTTTGACATCTTTAGTTGACTGGAACTTCTTAATTGAGAATCGCCCTCATGGTGGAAAAGTGGATTTATCAATGCTTCAGCTTTTTTGTCACAGTCACTTTATATTTTGTGAAGCTCAATAATCTATTGCTGCACATCAGAACTATATTATTTTGGTTTATTTATTGTGATGAATGATTAAGGGAATTTGGCCTGTGTTTTTCCTCATATGTATACTCCAGTGGAACAATAGCTGGAGAATTTCATGTTCCTTACTGGTGTGCTAAAAAAAAAAAATGTAAAATTTGAATGGGAATATACTTCAGAGTGATTTTACATACACAAATAGTCTAGGGGTGACAATTTTTTCCTTTTTTCTAAATGCGAAAGACTCACCCGACTCATAGCTTATGCTTTATATAGCAGACCAGAACAGGAAAGCATATAAATGGATATTTACTTAAGAAAAAGGTGGATACATGGACAAAAGTATTGGGATACAACTATTAAAGTTGGGGTAAGTGCTTTCTGGTAACCAATGTTGATATTTCAAATCACCAAAACAAACACGCCTCTATTTTTTATAGCTCTGCCCCACATCAGGCAACGACTATCTGCTGTGCCAGCCAGCTGAGGGGACGATGTCATCAATAAATGAAAGCAATGCTACTATGGTAATCCAGGTCAAATGATCAATGAAAAACGTCATCCCCTAGATCCCCAAAACACAAACACAGTTCTCAGAAACAACCCGATAGCACAAGAACGACAGTCCCATAGTCCAGCTAACGGACATATTACAATTATGACAATATTAGAGGGTTATATTGATCACTAAAATAGGAACCAAAGGAGTATCGTACTTTTCGGACACACTGCGAACTGATGTTTGAAACGGAAATGAATGGGTCTTTATCATCGCTGATGTGAACGACTATACGATTGCAAATGGACAAACAAACAAAACTGAAACACAAGCATATTCAAGCAAAAGCCAGCATATATTAGTCTGTGAAAAAAATCAAAACCAATGTTACTCTCCTACCGAGAATAAATAAAGCAACCCCAGTGTCCGATTGCAGGACTGTGCACTCATTGAATTCTCTCCAGAGCTGAATAGCTGATCCTTCTTGCCTGATACTTCTTGCTGTCTAAGCTCAGAATTTGGCCCAAACTCCCCCATATTTCTGGCTGGGATAGGAACTAGCAAAAAAGATGGAGTCTGGGTGGAAGAGGGATGCAGAAAAGACTGTTGAGGAACAGAGGTGAGTCAGCTGTATTCAGTATTTACATATAGACATCCTATCATACTGACTGGGTCCTCCCGAACACTGCTCTGTTTGGGAGTCTGATGGACGAATCTGGGTTAATACCAGGAGAACGTTACTCGCCTGACTGTATTTTGCCATCTGTAAACTTTGGTGTGGGGCTGTTTTTCAAGAGTTGGATTATGGCCCCTTACTTCCAATGGAGGGATTCTTAATGCTTCAGCATAGGACATTTTGGAGAATGTGCAGGGAAGGGGGAGACAAGAACTGGCCAACATTTACCGTCACTTTAATAATAATAAAATAAACAACATAATGAAAGTGGTCCGGCAACTCAACAAGAACATAAAGTCCCAGCCCTAATCCTCTCTCGTACCTGCACTGTCATCACTCCTACTTTTATCCTTCAGAAGTTCCTCCGTGTGACTTACGACCTCTTCAACACTTGTACCTCTGACCTCACTCCGTTCCCACAGCTGTTGGGCTCACACTGCTTGCCACACTATATTTCCAACTTTGTGGGAACAGTTTGGGGAAGGACTTTTTCTATTTAAGCATAACTGTACTCCGTGCACACAGTTATGTCCATGAAGCATGTGTGGATGGGTTTGGTGTGGATAAAATTCACTAGAATGCCCAGATCCCTGACCTCAACCCCATACATCACCTTTGGGATGAACTGAAAGATTCCAAGCCAGGCCTTCTTGTCCAACATCAGTGTATGGCCTCCAAATGATCTACTGGATGAAAATTGGCAGAAGGCCCACAGAAAGACTCCGAAATCTTGTGGAAAGCTTTCACAGAAAAGTGGAGTCTGACTGCAAAGGGGGGACCAACTCCATATAAATGTCTATGAATTTAGAATGCAATGTCATTAAACTCCCTGTTGGTCTCCCATTATATATACTTTATAGCCTAGAAATCCAGACGCACCCTAGCGGCAGCAAATCTAATCTGCCGCAAGTGTCGGCTAGCAACTCTCAATACAGTTCAGAGCTGTAAAAACCAAACTCTGGTCAGGCCAATCACATCGTGTATAGTGTAGGTGGGCAGGGCTTAACAAAGTGACTTAATCTATCAATGAGCTCCGCTTCACCTTCGTTGCTGTGGTTGGTTATAGTGATATTCCTATTGCATGCAGAGGGAGTTTGAAAGACAACCGTTAACCCTCAGAGCCCGACGGCATCGTCCGCGACGTCACACGGGACCTCCGATAAATATTTATATTATTTAATGAACGTTTTATCGATTTTCTTACCGTTTTTCCCAGCAGAAAGCTAACGAGCTAGCCATCACGGGGGTGTCTTTGGTGTCTTTGTAGCCTTTACAGAAGGTTTTCTATCCAGCCTGGAACATGTGCATCTTTTCGGAGTTGTTCAGCAATAAATCAAAACGCTTACATCCAAGATTTATCTGCTTGATGTCCATAATTTATAAATGTTCCGTCATTTTTGCCGCTAGCTCGATGCTAGCTGCCATTTTGGATATCTCATGACGCTTTGCGTGAGGCTTTGACCAATGACAGGCTGATCCGTCAGCCACGTTGGTGTGCGTCATTACGCATGAACCCCAGCTCTGTTATTGTGGTATCCTATGGTAGAAGGCAATGTGTGAATTGCAAACAGACAAGGCAGGTCAAACAGGCCACCCCCTGGAAATGCAAAGCCTGTGATGTGGCCCTCTGTTTGATTCCTGATAGGAACTGTTTTGAGGCTTGGCACCTGTAAATATCCAAAATAGGCCAAAAACGCCTGGACTTTTTTTGGAAAAATGTAAATAGTTTTTGTTCTGTATAAGTTCTTATGTTTATTCCTGAGTTCCAGGACTCCAAAGACTTTAACAAACTGTTTTCCAGAGGAAATATGCTTAGCTTTTATTTATTTGTGTGTGTTTTCAATAAATATTTGAGTGATTCAATTTCCGTTTTATGTTTTCATTTGTCTTTATGGTCCCATAACTTTTTTTACATTCAGGTGACATCAATGCAACACAAATATACTGACAGTGCAACTTGTCTTGAAAAAAAAGAGGTGTGTCAATTGTCTGTGCACAACAGGGTTGATGTTTTACAAGCTTTTTAGTAAATTAAACCAGGCGAAAAATTAATTGTAAAAATACCCTTAGGTCTTAAAGGGTTAAACCCGCCGCTCAGATTGATCTCTGTCAATGGTGAGTTTCCAGACCAAACATCTTGATGTGGGTCTGGCTTTGTCAGGCTGTATAGTTTACTTTTTTTAAATAATTACAAAACAGACTGAAAATATAATAAAAAATAGAATATTAACATTAAAATAATTTTCAGTGGGGGACATTTTTAGATATTTTTGTTTTATACGGCTTATTGAGCTTAATTTATATTGAACTCGGACATTTCTTTAGGTTATGTTAGTTAAGAAAGAGCCCAGTAAATTAGAATCTTGGTAAACAAAGAAAGATTAAATATCATCTTGGAATCAAGCTTGGGTTATTATTTCCACCAGCTCTTGTCTTGAAGCAGACACTGGTGAGAGAGTAATTTCACCCTTTACTTCCAGGTGGGTTAATCTCATAGGCAATCGATGCCATCAGTCACAGAGGAGAAAGATTCACATCGCTCAGGAAAAACAGGTTAGAAGACACACACACACACACACACACACACACACACACACACACACACACACACACACACAGAGAGAGAGAGAGAGAGAGTCGCCTATTGATCCCCTGCTTTTCTCCTTTCTTTAGCTGCAATGCATTAGACTGTTGAAGTGTTGATGTGTTTACATGTAGACTGCTTGAGGTCCAGTCCAGGCGTCCTCTGGGACCTTTACATTTCTGCCTTTCAGTGATAAATAGAGAGAGATAATCTTTCGTTTCACTAGCACATGCAAGGGAGAATCACTGAGGCAGGGCCTTTTAGTGATGACAGTAGAACAGATTTTATAGATCTATTACACCTCAGTCGCACAACAGAAACGCTGCTCTAGTGATGCTTCACCTATCAAGATTCAGGAAAGTACCGTAAAAAAAAAAAAAAAAAAAAATGCCTAATTGCAATTAAAATACAGTGCTAACCATGCAACATTTTCAAAAGAATAAAAAAAATAAAAAACAAATAATAAATATATATATATATATATATATATATATATATATATATATATATATATATATATATATATATATATATATATATATATATATATATATATATATATATTTTTTTTTTTTTTTTAATTTATTTATTTATTTATTTGAAAATGTTGCATGGTTAGCACTGTATTTTAATTGCAATTAGGTTGCAATACCATTTAAAAACATGTTGAAGAAAACACATATAGTCTGAAAAACTGGATTACAATTCAATTGTATGATGTATCGCTGTACAACCAAAATAAATGATTTACCATAAAACAAGACCACACCAAACATTTTGCATGGTACATTTAAAAAATGTAAGTGCAAATGTTTTAGTGTTTATAGACATCTTAGCGTTTTTGCATCAAGGAAACATATTGCATCTTTTAGACAAAAAATAAAATAAAACATAAATATTAAATTAATAGTACAGATAGAAAGGCAGATACGTACATTGACAGCATTTTTTTTTTGGTATCATCTGATACTGTAAAAACATTAATTACATTTCTCAGCAATTCGTGCAATGCAAAAAATACTTTCAGCACACATAATTTCAAGCAACAATTTAACTAAATTTAGTGCTTAAAGAAAATCAACTTAATTCAGACTATAATTCATGAAAACAAGTCTCATTATGTTGTTACACAATTGTTGCTTCTCAAGAGGTTTGTCTCATCTAGAAGATAACCAAGGCTTCATAAAATCAACCTAATTGAAATTAAAACAACCACTGAGGGACATGTTGGTGGTGCATGGGAAAACGGCTCGGGTTATGTATATAACCCTTGTTCCCTGAGAGGGAACGAGCACTGCGTCGGAACGACGAAATGGGGATGCTCCCTAAGCATCAGCGGCTCTGAAGTCTGAATAGAAACTAGACCAATCCGATTGGCGTGCGTGATGACGTCATTGTGACGGCGTACCCGGAAGTATAAAAGGGGAGCCGGCGCATAATGGCGGCAGTTTTTTGCTCTGAAGCATGCGCTCCAGGCGTGCCGAGGTGTGGCGGCGCGACGCAGTGCTCGTTCCCTCTCAGGGAACAAGGGTTATATACATAACCCGAGCCGTTCCCTATATCGAGGGAACTTCACACTGCGTCGGAACGACGAAATGGGGATGAGTACCCACTAGGCCACACCGAGGGTAGCGCCTGCCCTAGTGTGAAGCCGGAAAACCGGGCACAGCTAGGACTGGAGCACCCTAGCGCCAGGCGTCGCAGGGAGATCTAGGCTGTAAAATCTGATAAAAGTGTGCGGGGTGGCCCACCCAGCCGCCTCACAGATATCCTGCAAGGGGACCCCAGAAAGGAGGGCCACTGAAGAGGCCATGCCTCTGGTGGAATGAGCCCTCACGGCCAAGGGTGAAGGCAAATTGCGCACCCGATAGGCCATGGTTATTGCCTGGACAATCCACTTACTGATTGTCTGAGTAGAAGCAGGCAACCCTTTCTTAGGTGAACCGAAGCACACTAACAGCTGCTGAGATCTTCTCCATAGTGCAGACTTCTCCAAATAAACTCTAAGTGCCCGAACCGGGCAGAGTAGGTGAAGTCTCCCTTCTTCCGCCGTCACATGAGGCGGAGGATGAAATGCCTGTAGAACCAGTGACCTGACCACCCTTGATGGGACCTTAGGTACGTAACCCGGCCTAGGATGCAAAATAGCCTTTACTCCACCCGGGGCAAACTCCAAGCAAGTTGGCGTTACCGCCAAGGCCTGGAGATCTCCCACTCTCCTAAGAGAGGTAATAGCGAGGAGAAAAGCTACTTTAAAGGTCAGGTGTTTTGGTTCCGCCAGCTCCAATGGTTCGAAGGGGGCCTCAGCCAAACCTCCGAGAACCACTGCCAAGTCCCAAGTAGGAACTCTGGACTGAGCCACAGGTCTCATCCTCCGAGCCCCACGGAGGAACTGTACAACCAACTGGTGCCTACCCAAAGGCCCATCACCCAGAGGTGTGTGGAAAGCCGCAATGGCAGCCACGTACACCTTGAGTGTGGACGGGGTCAGACCCGCGGAGAAACGATCTTGGAGGAACTCCAGCACTGAAGCCACCGGGCAGTTAACTGGGTCCACCTCACGTTCCCCGCACCAAGTGGAAAAGACTTTCCACTTGAGGCTGTACAGTCTCCTGGTAGATGGAGCCCTGGAGCTGAGTAAGGTCTCTACCAACCCCGCCGACAGGCCAGCCTCTAGGTACCTGGCCCCATCAGGGGCCAGACCCAAAGGTTCCAAATCTCCGGACGGGGGTGAAATATCGTGCCCGCCGCCTGAGACAGGAGATCCCTCCTCAGAGGAATCTGCCATGGTTGACCTGCCAGCAGAGCTATGATATCCGAGAACCAAACCCGGGTCGGCCAACGGGGCGCCACTAGCAGTAGGCTGACCCCTTGTTGACGGACCCTCTCCAGGACTCCCGGGAGCAGAGCGATCGGGGGAAAGGCGTACAGACGCAGCCTCGGCCACGTCTGCACCATGGCATCCAACCCCAGCGGGGCTGGATGCGTGAGAGAAAACCACAGTGGACAGTGGGACGTCTCGCGAGACGCGAACAGGTCCACTTCCACTGGGCCGAACCTCTCGCATATGGCCTCCACCACTTGCGGGTGGAGCCGCCACTCCCCGGGCCTCAGCCCCTGCCTTGACAGGATGTCTGCTCCCTGATTTTGAACCCCTGGGACATACATTGCCCTGATGGACAACAGTTTCCCCTGGGACCATAGGAGAATCAGATGCGCCAGTCTGCATAGAGGGCGCGATCTCAATCCTCCCTGGTGATTGAGGTACGCTACGACAGCCGTATTGTCTGTCCGTACCAGGACATGTTGGCCGCGGAGGTCCGGGAAAAAGCTCCTGAGAGCTTTGTAGACCGCCATCATCTCCAGGCAGTTGATGTGCCAGGAGGAATGACGGCCCTCCCACGGGCCCCTCGCAAAGCGGCCGTCCATGACCGCGCCCCAACCAGTGAGGGAGGCGTCTGTTGAAACGGATCTCCGGCAACAGGACGCTCCCAACACTGGCCCTTGGGACAGAAACCAGGGTTTCTTCCATATGACTAGGGAACGAAGGCATCTGCGCGTTACCCTGATCATACGGAAGGGATTCCCTCTGGGGGAAAACCCCCTGGTTTTCAGCCACCACTGGAGGGGTCTCATGTGCAGCAGGCCGAACGGTATCACGTTGGACGCTGCCGCCATGTGCCCCAGCACTCTCTGAAAGCGCTTCACAGTGATGCTGTGGCCTAGCCTTATTCCCGAGACCATCGCCAGTACGGTCTCGACTCGCGCGGGAGACAATTGTGCCCGCATCGTAGTCGAATCCCATACTATCCCTAGGAACGTAATCCTCTGGGATGGCGTCAACACGCTTTTCTTCGTGTTGAGTCTCAGCCCCAAGCACTTTATATGGGTCAGAACGACATCTCGATGCCGAACTGCCATATCGCACGACTGGGCCAATATGAGCCAGTCGTCGATGTAATTCAACACACGGATGCCCAGAAGCCTCATTGGAGCTAGAGCTGCATCCATGCATTTTGTGAAAGTGCGTGGGGAGAGGGCTAGGCCGAAGGGAAGTACTCGATATTGGTATGCTTCGCCCCCGAAAGCGAACCTCAGATACTTCCTGTGACACGGAAGGATGGGGATGTGAAAGTATGCGTCCTTCAAATCTATCGTGACGAACCAGTCCTCGGACTGGATCTGACTCACGATGGTGGGGATCGTGAGCATTTTGAATTTGAACCTCCTGAGAGATTGATTCAAATGCCGTAGATCTAGAATTGGACGCAACCCCCCATCCTTTTTGGGAACTGTAAAGTACCGGCTGTAGAACCCGGACTCCCTTTCCGGCGGAGGAACCTGTTCTATGGCTCCCTTCGCCAGTAAGGTTTTTACTTCTAGTTCCATTACCCGAGCCTGCTCTGGTACCACTGCAGTCCAGTTCAACCCCCTGAATTTCGGAGGAGGGTGACCGAACTGCAGTCTGTAACCTCTCTCTACAGTCTGCAGGACCCAAGTAGAAATACTCGGAAGGCATTTCCATGCGCCGAGATAATCTACTAAGGGAACCAGCCTCTCGAGGCTGGCGTCGGGTGTTACACGAGGCTCGTCCCCAACCCCCTGAAGCGGCTGACCGGCAGGGAGAAGCTGGGAACGAGTCTCTATGTGCGGACGCGCGAACTGTCCCACCGCAGGTCTTTCCAGAGGCGGATGGGACAGCGTGCGTTCGGAGGAAATCAATGTGGCCCGAGGCGTCGTAGACGGCGGGATTACCACACTGATTTCCCCAGGGCGCCCCGAAGAGAACAACCTCGGTTGTCTCTTCGTGGGGGGGACCGCCCTTAGAAGCCCTGCCGAGGCTAGGACTTCTTCCCGGCAGCCTTCCGCGCCTGAAGGACGTTCCTTAGATCGCCCTTAGGAGCGGTTGGCTGCTGGTGAGAGCGCCGCTTCTGTTGCCAGGCTCCCGGAGGAGGGGCTCTAGAAGCGACGCTCTCTTTTTGCATCTGCCGATGCGAGGAGCCGGCAGACGGCTGAGGCTGCCCGCTAGGGCCAGCCTTTCCTGATTTAGAGCGGCGAGGGAGAAATTGCTGGAAGGCCGCTGACTGCTTCTTCGCCTCCTGGTGTCTGGAGACCACGGCGTTAACCGCGTCCCCAAACAAACCAGAAGGCGAGATCGGGGAGTCAAGGAGAAACGATCTGTCTTTCTCCTTTATCCCCGACAAATTCAGCCAGAGATGTCTCTCCACAGTTACCATTCCAGCTAAGGAGCGGCCGATGGCACGGGCCGTCTCCTTGGTAATGCGGAGAGACAAATCTGCGGCCTTCCGCAGCTCTAGAATGTCCTCCGGAGAGGGACCTTCCCCCTCGTCTAGCTCTTTCAGGAGGTCGGCCTGGTAGGCCTGCAGAATGGACAGAGTGTGCAGGGAACTACCAGCCCGACCAGCCGCCATATAAGCCTTGCCCACCAAAGCCGAGGTGTCACGGCATGGCTTGGTGGGCAGCACCGGAGCTTTCAGAGACGATGCCGATTCGGGCGAAAGATAGCTCGCGAGAGCATCTTCCACCCGCGGCATCGCCCCATAGCCCGCCTCGCGTGCCCCCAGAACATTGGAATAATCCAACACCGGGGGATTGGAAACACGCGAGGAGTAGGGCTTCTTCCACGATCTGCACACCTCGGCGTGCAGATCCGGGAAGAAAGGTAAGCCCCGGCGCGGTGTTTGGACCCGGTGCGAAAGAAACCGGTCGTCCAGCCTGCTGGGTGGCTGAACTTCCTGCGCTTCTTGTGGCCAATCGATCTTTAATTTGGCCACCGCCCGGGTCAACACCTCAACCAGCTCCTCATGGGCGGGTGGATGAAACGTGCAGAGTCCCGCTTCATCCCCCGCCTCGATGCCCGCGCCCTCCGGCTCCTCAGAACCGGAGAGAACGAGCATCTGACCCTCCACCCCGGGGGAAGATGCCGCAGAGCGGGCTTCCACACGGGGAGGAAGATCATCGGAACTGTCAGAGGAGGATTGGGAAGGTGCCGCAGCAGTCCCAAAACCCTCTGACAAATCCCGCTGTGAGCCCCATGATCTGCGACGCCGAGCCGCCTCAGCGACAGCGGGTCCAGAACCACGGGGCTCACGAGGCTGGCCGGCCTCATCGAACACGGCCAGCCGAGAGCGGAGCAGCCTGAGTGTCAGCCGCTCACAATGCTCACAGGCGGCTCCCTCGAGAGCCGCCCGAGCGTGCTGAGCACCCAGGCACTGCACACAAAGCATGTGTGTGTCCGAGCCCGAGATGTAGCGAGGGCAAGGATGCACACACTGCTTGTACTCTCTTTCCATATTTCTTTCACACTTTTTAAACTAATCACACACACAACTCAATCGCAACTGGACAGAACAACAGTAAATAGACAGACAATGTAACATAGAGCGCCTGCTGAAGAGCAAAGACTGCCGCCATTATGCGCCGGCTCCCCTTTTATACTTCCGGGTACGCCGTCACAATGACGTCATCACGCACGCCAATCGGATTGGTCTAGTTTCTATTCAGACTTCAGAGCCGCTGATGCTTAGGGAGCATCCCCATTTCGTCGTTCCGACGCAGTGTGAAGTTCCCTCGATATAGGGAACCTCATTAGAGTATTTTTCCTTATGTGAATCTGTAGAATTATCCTAACTGAAAAACAACATCAAATGTAACCAATTTGCAATGCTAGCAACTTTCAATTAACTTCAATAGAGTTAACAACACAACAGTAATGCATTCGATTATGTTATTGAAGTAATTGTTCCAATGCTGAAAATTAAGTACATTTGGAATATTTAATATATAGCTAAAACATTTACATTTATAAAACTGTAATATTAATGTATTTTTTATTTGGCATATTGAAACCTTTTGGAACCTTCGCCTCAGAAGTACAAAATGCTGCCTATGTAGTTTTTGGGAAACAGCTCATCTTTCTTTATTTTAGCAGGTTTATAATACAAAGGAATGTATTATAGTACAATATTGTCCAATGCAAAGATCAGCAAAAAATAAAATTGTGGTTAGATAAAAACCTTCACAATACTGTATGTATCTTTCCACAGCAATTCTTCACACCTTATCATAGTTCAGGGCTTGTGTATGGAAAAATGTGTGATAAGAAAACAAATATTCTGCATCTGTGACACAAGGACACGCTGTGCTCTTCTGAATAAACCTCTGCAGGATCCGTCATGACATGTGCCATGCTAATGACTTTGACACACGCACAGGGACTCGCAAACACACGTGTACACACGCAGATGAACCGATCCGAGTAAGCAACCTCCATTCCTGTAAAAAATGGTATCGGCCATAACAAGCATGCAATCTGTTGTTTACCTACCACCAGTCCATTTGTCATTCAGACGACTCCGCAAAAACAGTTTGTAAACAAATGCTCGTAAACAAACCTCCAGCCGCAGAGAACACTTACCATCTTTGGTGGGACAAACGTATTTTTCATCAAAGTATTGCACAGTTTGCACATCTAACGTGTGGTCACATAACGGAACAAATGCAATGATGTAGGCAAGGGATAATTGGTGATGGTTATGAATATTCAGTTAATTATTGAATATTAGTGCAATATGTTCCTTTTCTTGGCCTTTAGCTGAGCATTCATTTTCAATAATTCAACGGCTAACTACCAATCATTTACACCTGTCGGTCGTCAGTCAACACGGTCTCACTCCCAACTCTTCAAATGTCTGGCACTTAGTCAGGACCCCTCTGCGTCACATTTTAACACACAGGGAGCCCCTTTAGCGTCATTTTTTCGATGAGCCAGGTGCTTTATTCATTTCAATGAGAAACCTTTGCCGTCATACACAGACACGTTGGGCAAATCATCATAATGAAATTATATTTGGATTATGATTT
Organism: Pseudorasbora parva; assembly: GCF_024679245.1. Taxonomy (NCBI): domain Eukaryota; kingdom Metazoa; phylum Chordata; class Actinopteri; order Cypriniformes; family Gobionidae; genus Pseudorasbora; species Pseudorasbora parva. Next base: position 52,840,460 of record NC_090175.1, read on the forward strand.
TGCAATTATTACACGTTGGAGTATCTTTTTATTTAGGTTTATTTTTATTTACACTAGTTAGACATGTTCAGGTCTAGACAAGAACATGTAACCCAACACCATCCCATCCCTAAATCTATCCATTTGTGTATTATATGATATAAAACATCATCAAATACAAATTTTTAAAAAATTGCCGCTTGATGAAACGTTACGTCAGAACTCATAGTGAAATTCCATTGGCTCTCATATGTCTCGTGACCAATTATGTCAGCACTGATTGTAAAATGTCTTTGGCTCTTGTGTGTCTTGTGACCGATTGTGTCATGCTAAAGACTTGTATTGTATTTGTATTGTTTCAATGAAATATGAATTAGTGCATTCACAGAGTGGCGGGATCATCATTTCAGCGGTTAAAACATTAAAGGGGTACTTCATTGCTGGGAAGATGAATCTGTATTTAAACTGGGTCATTAATGAAGTAGAAATGTGAATGTTGTTTTTTTTTTTTTTTTTTTTTTTTTTTTTGAGTTTGTTGCTTTCTAGACTGAGAAAAGACAGAATGTATTTTTTTTCTCACGGGGATGAAAGACAACAATTCCCAGAATACTTTTCAATCATTTGAATATACTCCAGGGTTTCTACTGATACAAAGTCATATGCTAATCGCTGAAGTAACCCATTAAGATCAACTCTGTTCTTTACATGAAGACATTGTATGACTTCAGAAGACTTGGAATGCAACATGAGTTAATAATTTTACTTTTGTATGTTTTATATTGTTGAGAAGTGGGTAGATTTAGGGTAGGAGTTGGGTTAGTTGCTCTAAAATATAAAGTAGCCTATAAATATTCATAAAATCATGTCTGCTTTTACAAATGCAAATAATTAAATGCATTTTAATCTAACACATTGGGTAAACAATAGAAATGAATGGAGCACCCTGCATGTTAAAAAATGAGGCTAAAGGGATACCCAGTGTGTTAAAAAGTGACGCAGAGCAGTCCTGACCAGGCGTCAATATGTGACGAGTTGGGAGCCCCTTGTTAGCCTGTATGCATTTTTATTACACCCAATTGCTTATTTTGTACTTTGTCAAGTCTTGTTCTTACATGGATGTTGTTCACTTATGCTATTTGTGGTTCTCTGGTCTTGTGATTTGTTTATGTCTATTTTTGTCAATCAAAATTCACATTTAGATCTAGCTCTCCTTTGTTTTTCATGTCACCATACATTACAAATGGAAATAACATTAAGCTCACACGCCACTTTGATAGTTTGTTTATGCTCTTTTCTCCAGGGTTGAGTTCCACTTCGCCGGTGAACTTGCCTAAGCACATCCCCTCGGGGGATCTTGGCTGCCTTTTTGAAGTGCCTTCCACTTCGTAAAGTGGACTAGTGAAGTTTATATGGACAGACCATTGACACCTCAATTTTGCAGAGGTAGAGAGTCTAGTTCAAATGTACATTTCAGATAGCGTCATATACCATGATGCAATATGATTGTGGCATCACTACAGATCGGTAACAAACACACCTATATAAATATAGAATGCTGCATTAAACAAATTCAAAAGGGAAATAATAAATCAACTCCATAGCCGATTTCAAGTGACCAACGACTTTTCAGAACGTTCCACCAGTAGTGGGAAGACGTAATCAATGACGCACATCTGAGTAAATGACATGGAGGGAATTTAGTGAGGAAAGGGTACATAAAAAACTAACTGAAACAACCCAGAAGTCAGTCGCTAGTTCATCCTTCCCTATTGGTCAGGAAGCAGCGTGTAGTCTGAAATGTTTTTTTTTTGTCCACAACACAAACATTTAGGAATCAAAATAGCATAATCTGACATGGTGACTTGTAATTAATGAAAAGAAATTCTGACGACGCATCTATAATATGGTTAGTTAAAAATAACAATGCGCTAAACAGAAAGACAGAGTCAAGCTAATGTATGTTTATGACGATGGATACACATTCTGGCTTCCCAATACATTAGAACAGCGCTGATGTGGAAAAAACCTCACTCTTGGATGTGAGTGCCATCTGCTCGTTGCTATTTGTGTTTAAACTAAACTCATTTAAGCATTGCAAACTTTTAAGAGCAAGACTATGGGATCAGATTCCAGCCTAATGTATTGCGGCCATGCATCAAAAAATAATAAGCGTTAATACAAATAAAACATAAAAATCAAACAAACAAAAAAACACTTGTTTAAATGTTTGATTCACACTTATTTTTCTATTTTATTTACATGACCACATTTTTTTGTTTTTCTGGTTAACTTTGCTTTGATATTTCAGTTTTGTGTGTTATATTTTCAGGTGTTTTTAAAATTGATTTATACTTCTAATTTTTTGATGTGTGACCACAATACATTAGGCAAGAATATGATTCCATACAAGACATGAAAGAGATTTATTTATTATTTCGTGGGGATAAGGATAGTAAGGATACCATAAGGATAGTAAAATCTGAGATCACCTACATTGGGGGTTAGGTTTAGGGATGGTCAAATTGTTACTCACAATTTACTCACCGTGAGTAAATTGAACTGTTACACCCCTGGCACACACACACACACACACACACACACACACATACACTGCCCCTATCACAGGAAACATTCTGCATTTTTACTTTCTCAAAAAACAAAAAAAAACAAAAAAAACGATGTGATTTATAAGATGTTTTCCTTATGGGGACCAAAAAATGTTGACCCCATAACGTAGTGATTACCAGCTAACTACCGTACTAATTACCGTACTAACTACCATCTAACCTTTTTGGGAAGACTGGCTCTTCAAATGACGGATGATATTGGAGGTTGACATCTGGCTGTCCGTCCGTGATTTTAATGTTGCATGTCTTGCAACGCGCAACGTTCGTGTGTGTAACGTTCGTCTTTTGCCATCTTGCGAATAATTTTTGAAGCCGAAAGCGATGACGCTCGATTTCCCTCTGGGCTGGCTGACATGTTGATGTGATATCTGATCTAAGTGGGCGTGGTGTGCTTAAGGTATGAAAGGGCATGACTGCTGATGATAGTGTCGTGATCCAGTCATGACAGCGCTATTCTCTATTCTCAGCATGCGCTCCAGCTGGGCAAACTTTATGTTTATATAATTTACAAACTTTATATAATTTATATATTTTATATTCAAACTGAAAACATGATGTGATTAACATTCAAGTCATTCAAGTCATTCAAGTCATCGTGTCTCAAGTCAAGTCAAGTCAAGTCCCGAGTCTTTAACTTTTTGTCAAGTCACAAGTCATACAAATAGCGACACGAGTCGACTCGAGTCCAAGTCACCAAGTCACAAGTCCCCATGTGTGGATTTAGGTAGGCCACTCTTAGTTGTTTAATCACAGGCCTGTATTGCAGTTACATGAAAGTGAGACCTTTTTGGAAAAAAACTCAATTGCTATTGAAAGATTATTTAGTGAGGCCAGTAGGGTGTTTTCACACTAGCAGAATATATGGGAGAGAGTTGCTATAGTTGGAGTACACTGTAATGCAATACAGGTGGTAGCTCATTCTGAGGGGCATTTTGAGCCCCTCAGAATTTGCTGCCTCTCCATATAGACCATTTTATCAAGCCAGAATGCATCTGTTCTACTGTAGCGTCCCATGGCCAAAGTCTGGCTCCCCATCGAAACCTAGCGGGTTCTAGCCTGGATGTAATGTGAACTGGAGAGTGTTTTTTTCAAACACTCAATTGTTATTAGAGGATGCTTTAGGTAGGCCACTCTTAGTTGTTTACTCGCAGGCCTGTATTGCAGTTACATGAAAGTGAGACCTTTTTGGAAAAAAAACTCAATTGTTATTGAAAGATTATTTAGTGAGGCCAGTAGGGAGTTTTCACACTAGCAGAATGTGTGGAAGAGAGTTGCTATAGTTGGAGTACACGGTAATGCAATACAGGTGGTAGCTCATTCTGAGGGGCATTTTGAGCCCCTCAGATTTTGCTGCCTCTCCATAAAGACCATTTTATCAAGCCAGAACACTTCTGTTCTACTGTAGCGTCCCATGTCCAAAGGCTGGCTCCCCTCAAAACCTAGCGGGTTCTAGCCTTGATGTAATGTGAACTCGAGATTTTTTTCAAACACTCAATTGTTATTAGAGGATGCTTTATGTAGGCTACTCTTATTTGTTTACTCACAGGCCTGTATTGCAGTTACATGAGAGTGAGACCTTTTTGAAAAAAAAAAAAAAAAACTCAATTGTTATTGAAAGATTATTTAGTGAGGCCAAAAGGGAGTTTTCACACTAGCAGAATATGTGGGAGAGAGTTGCTAAAGTTGGAGTACACTGTAATGCAATACAGGTGGTAGCTCATTCTGAGTGGCATTTTCAGCCCCTCAGAATTTGCTGCCTCTCCATATAGACCATTTTATCAAGCCAGAATTTATCTGTTCTACTGTAGCGTCCCATGGCCAAAGTCTGGCTCCCCATCGAAACCTAGCGAGTTCTAGCCTGGATGTAATGTGAACTGGAGAGTATTTTTTCAAACACTCAATTGTTATTAGAGGATGCTTTAGGTAGGCTACTCTTAGTTGTTTACTCACAGGCCTGTATTGCAGTTACATGAAAGTGAGACCTTTTTGGAAAAAAACGCAATTGTTATTGAAAGATTATTTAGTGAGGCCAGTAGGGTGTTTTCACACTAGCAGAATATATTGGAGAGAGTTGCTATAGTTGGAGTACACTGTAATGCAATACAGGTGGTAGCTCATTCTGAGGGGCATTTTGAGCCCCTCAGAATTTGCTGCCTCTCCATATAGACCATTTTATCAAGACAGAACACATCTGTTCTACTGTAGCGTCCCATGGCCAAAGTCTGGCTCCCCACCGAAACCTAGTGGCTTCTAGCCTGGATGTAATGGGAACTGAAGAGTATTTTTTAAAACACTCAATTGTTATTAGAGGATGCTTTAGGTAGACCACTCTTAGTTGTTTACTCACAGGCCTGTATTGCAGTTACATGAAAGTGAGACCTTTTTGGAAAAAAACTCAATTGCTATTGAAAGATTATTTAGTGAGGCCAGTAGGGTGTTTTCACACTAGCAGAATATATGGGAGAGAGTTGCTATAGTTGGAGTACACTGTAATGCAATACAGGTGGTAGCTCATTCTGAGGGGCATTTTGAGCCCCTCAGAATTTGCTGCCTCTCCATATAGACCATTTTATCAAGCCAGAATGCATCTGTTCTACTGTAGCGTCCCATGGCCAAAGTCTGGCTCCCCATCGAAACCTAGCGGGTTCTAGCCTGGATGTAATGTGAACACGAGATTTTTTTCAAACACTCATTTGTTATTAGATGATGCTTTAGGTAGGCCACTCTTAGTTGTTTACTCACAGGCCTGTATTGCAGTTACATGAAAGTGAGACCTTTTTGGAAAAAAACTCAATTGTTATTGAAAGATTATTTAGTGAGGCCAGTAGGGAGTTTTCACACTAGCAGAATATGTGGGAAAGATTTGCTATAGTTGGAGTACACTGTAATGCAATACAGGTGGTAGCTCATTCTGAGGGGCATTTTGAGCCCCTCAGAATTTGCTGCCTCTCCATATAGACCATTTTATCAAGCCAGTATGCATCTGTTCTACTCTAGCGTCCCATGGCCAAAGCCTGGCTCTCCTCCGAAACCTAGCGGGTTCTAGCCTGGATGTAATGTGAACTGGAGAGTATTTTTTCAAACACTCAATTGTTATTAGAGGATGCTTTAGGTAGGCCACTCTTAGTTGTTTACACACAGGCCTGTATTGCTTTTACATGAAAGTGAGACCTTGTTGGAAAAAAACTCAATTGTTATTGAAAGATTATTTAGTGAGGCCAGTAGGGTGTTTTCACACTAGCAGAATATGTGGGAGAGAGTTGCTATAGTTGGAGTACACTGTAATGCAATACAGTTGGTAGCTCATTCTGAGGAGCATTTTGATCCCCTCAGATTTTGCTGCCTCTCCATAGTAGGGTGTTTTCACACTAGCAGATTATTTGGGACAGAGTTGCTATAGTTGGAGTACACTGTAATGCAATACAGGTGGTAGCTCATTCTGAGGGGCATTTTGAGCCCCTCAGAATTTGCTGCCTCTACATATAGACCATTTTATCATGCCAGATCACATCTGTTCTACTATAGCGCCCATGGCCAAAGCCTGGCTCCCCACCGAAATCTAGCGGGTTCTAGCCTGGATGTAATGGGAACTGGAGAGTATTTTTTCAAACACTCAAGTGTTATTAGAGGATGCTTTAGGTAGGCCACTCTTAGTTGTTTACTCACAGGCCTGTTTTGCAGTTACATGAAAGTGAGACATTTTTGGAAAAAAATCAATTTTGGTTTTGAAAGATTATTTAGTGAGGCCAGTAGGGTGTTTTCACACTAGCAGAATATGTGGGAGAGACTTGCTATAGTTGGAGTACACTGTAATGCAATACAGGTGGTAGCTCATTCTGAGGGGCATTTTGCACCCCTCAGAATTTGCTGCCTCTCGATATAGACCATTTTATCAAGCCAGAACACTTCTGTTCTACTGTAGCATCCCACGGCCAAAGCCTGTCTCCCCTCCGAAACCTAGCGGGTTCTAGCCTGGATGTAATGTGAACTGGAGAGTGTTTTATTTCCAAACACTCATTTGTTATTAGAGGATGCTTTAGGTAGGCCACTCTTAGTTGTTTACTCACAGGCCTGCATTGCAGTTACATGAAAGTGAGACCTTTTTGGAAAAAACTCAATTGTTATTGAAAGATTATTTAGTGAGGCCAGTAGGGTGTTTTCACACTAGCAGAATATGTTGGAGAGAGTTGCTATAGTTGGAGTACACTGTAATGCAATACAGGTGGTAGCTCATTCTGAGGGGCATTTTGAGCCCCTCAGAATTTGCTGCCTCTCCATATAGACCATTTTATCAAGACAGAACACATCTATTCTACTGTAGCGTCCCATAGCCAAAGTCTGGCTCCCCCTCGAAACCTAGCGGGTTCTAGCCTGGATGTAATGTGAACACGAGATTTTTTTCAAACACTCATTTGTTATTAGAGGATGCTTTAGGTAGACCACTCTTAGTTGTTTACTCACAGGCCTGTATTGCAGTTACATGAAAGTGAGACCTTTTTGGAAAAAAAACTCAATTGTTATTGAAAGATTATTTAGTGAGGCAACACAGTCTCACCCCTACTCGTCAAATGTTGCCGAACGGTCAAGGGACCCTGTCGTCAGCTGTTGACGCACAGGGTACCCCTAAATCGCCATTTTTCGACGTACTGGGTAATCCACTGATTTCAATGAGAAACCTAGGACGTCATAAACAGACGTGTTGGGCATGTGCATGTTATCGTCATGATGGAATTTATTGGGTTATAATTTTTCCATTATGACATGTTGGAGTGTGATTCTCAATTTAATCAGCCAGCACAATTGTATTTACATTTATTTACGCTATGATACACGTTTGAAACAGCAGTCAAACCCCACCCCGCCCTAAACCTACCCATTTGCGTATTATATGATATAAAACACAGGCTGTAACAGACAACAGGCACACTTTATTGAAAAAGTCCAACTATTCCGAGGCCAAACGATTGAATTGTGCGAAGAAAAGACCCAAAAGCAATCACCGTCTCTATCCGCGGCGCGCGGCGCGCGGCCCGCGCCCGTGCGTCACACTGAAGACGCCACAGGTAGACCCCTCGGCGTCACGCGATGGACGAACTGGGAACCCAATTGTTTCAGTGGGAAACCTTTGGCGTCAACATTAGACGGCAATTCTATCGGTATGAAATCGCGCTGAAGAAGTCTCATTCAGAACACATCGCGATGTTTGGCATCAGATCACGTGTGCCACATGTTGGTGAGTAGTCATACATATTATGTCCTAATATTTGATATAAAGTATTTTCTGCTTGTCGTTATCGATCATGTTCAGTCACTGCATTGTATCTGTCATCATCTCCACTGAGGCTTTGCATTTCTTTCCTTTCTAAATAAACACACCTTGATAATAGGGTAATTTAACACTGTCACGTGACGTGCTATAGACCTTTAAACAGTTGTTAATATTTAATAATAATTACTAGTGTAGTTCCAACGTGGCATTTGTAGTAGAAGCACAATAAAATAAAATAAAACAACACTTGCCATGCGTTTACCACAGTATTGGTAGTTTTAATGTGATATTTGTTGTAAATAAACAGTAGCCACAACAATTACCATGCTTTAAATGCATTTTAATGTAAAATCCAAATATTGTTATTTAAATAGTATACTTTATAATGCTATATATTATATATTATGACTTTTTTCTCTCTTTCTATTTTTTTTTTTTTTTACCTGAAAAGACCAAAAGAGCCTCTCGGACTCAGTCAACCCATTCTTGTTTGTGGAGAAGTAACGGAGAAAACCGAAAGCTGCAACAGCAAATATTTGTAATGGTATGTATGAGTTGGTTTGAACCCTTTATCAAACATTTTATTTAGCATTTGTTGTTACTTATTCTTACAAATCCTATAGCTCAATCAGTAAGAACATATTCCCAAAGTCTTAATAATTCACAAGATTTAACAAGTTGTCAAATTCGTATGATTCTCGTACATATAGCTCTGAAAAAAATTAAGAGACCACTTAACATGGATTTCTAAATGTTAAGTGGTCTCTTGATTTTTTTTTCCAGAGCTGTATTTGTATATGATGAGTTCAGATGCAAAAGCCTCAAAAAGCCACTTCGGTCACATGACATCAGATATTCGATTATTTTTTCTTAATCAGATCAGTTGCAATGTTTATAACGTCCCGTTTGCATGTAAATAATTTATGTGATCACAAAATCAAGTGAGTTATCTACATTTTCAAACAAATTCATATGATATAGCTTGCTATTATATACTTTTAATAATGGGAATGCACACATATCTGTGAACTTACTAAATAAATGTATTTAACATTTAATTATGCAACGTTTTTTTACAGCAAGAAACAGTTATGTATGAACTCACAACTTGCATGCAATGTAATACAATTTCCTCTTTCTTTCTGTCTTGCAGGATTACTTGCAGATTACTTTTATTTATTTATTTTTGTTTAAAAGATCTCTACAATATCAAACTCAACAGCTCTTTTAAGAGTCAACCCTCACAAGAGCTTCTAGTGATTCTCCGCGAATCTTGCCGTAATCAGCCCTTCACAGGTAAAGTTGAATATTATCAGTATCAGTATATATACTAAAGTATATACAGTTTTAATATATATAATCATCAAATGCTCACCTTAATCTTATGGTAAATTAACTTTATTGTAACTGTCTTAATTTATATGTTTTAAAAACAATAGTATTTGCACAGAGTAAGTGAGACTTTCTTGTTTTACAGAAGAGAAGAAAGACCAGACCTTATATCGAAGCAAGCTAAGAAAATAAGTCATTTGTTTAGGGTGAGGAAGGAAGATGGACATCTTGTGCCCGAAGAAGACAGAAAAGTGCGCAAGTCCATTGGTATGTCTTGTATTGAAGCAATGCTGTAATATGTAGTACAAAATTTGATGTTGATCTCTCAAAGGACTATTCATTTCAACAGTGATCATTCTTTCTACTCTGATAAAATACGTACCATTATTCATGTCTAAATATTTTAATAACTCCTAAAATAAGCAAATGAGTTTCTGTAACTTGGATTTATTTAAAATGGTAAATATTTGTTTTCCCTTTTTGATACAATTATTATTACACTTTTGGCCTTCAGTTCTTAAAAACTGCACTGTCTGTTTGTCTTAGATAAAAGCAGACAAGTGTGGGAAAAAGCATTTAGTTGTTATAAACTCCATGTATTTCTCCATTGTTTTGTAGACCATGGATGGTTCTGGGTAGCTTTAGAAGATAATGAGTTGGGACATATTAGGAATCAAATAGTAAATGTTCTTTGAATTATGTGTAATATCTGGTTAGTTCTTTGGCTTGAAACAAGGCCTTATACTCCACAGACTAAACACATTGCATTTGTGTTTTAAGATGGATAGCAAGAGAAGGCACAAATTCTACAGGAAAAAGATGTGCTGCCAAGGAGGAATACAAGAGGCAAAAACTCTGAGAACTATACATGGCCATGGGTGCTTCATAAGCATGGTAAGTCTGGTGCCTGGGTACCTATTTCTTAATTCTGTCAATGAAAGTTGTATTGGAGTATTTGAACAATTTTATATTGTAAAGGCTATCACAAGTGATGCTCTTGAAACAAGTAACTAAAGAAATCTAGCATCACTGACAAAGGCTCAGAAGAGACCATGCCTTTCTAAAAGATCTTTTAAAAGATCTACTGTTTAAAAGGTTGCTGTTGATATGGGTAAATTAGTTTTTGTTCAGTACTTGGCTAATATTATGGGCTTAAATATTATACATAATGCTTCAATGTGTATATTATTTTATGTACTGACTGCTGCTTTGTAAATTTAAATCAGGAATTGGCATTTCTGCCCATTTTGAGGTGGAGAGTTTACTGAAGAACATAGGTTAACCTGACTGTACATTAAACTTAATCTGAATTGTGTTTGTTGTTTTACTTTTAGACCAGGACTGGAGAACGCCGGATTATACGACTTCTTCCTCTGGTTGAAATAAGGCTACACAACATCAGTGATCACATCATCTGTACATTGATTATACTGTAGGGTACAAGTGGGCGAACTGTTTAGAAGAAGAAGAACATGATAGAGGGAAAAGACAGAAACCAGTCTAGTTGTAATAATGAATCATTATTTTCCAACACTATATCGAATCTGTTTTCTGTATCATAGTTGACTGGATGGGATTATGTGGCACTCATTTGTGTGGCTTCAGCAGCTGTGAATGGATTAATATGATGTTAATGTGTTTTTTAAAACCCATTTTTATTTATCTTGAATCTTATTTGACTTTATTCTACTTTATTAACTGTATACTGTATCCTCCAATAAAGTGTTGAGTGATAAAGTATGGTGAGTATTGTGTATGGTGTTTGGTACAGTAAATACACATTCAACCAGTTTATTTAGGTTATCTTATTAATTACCAAGAATATTTTACTTGAGAAGTAAACATTTTTTATCTGGTTATATTATATTTGGTACAATGCTCCAAAAAGTTGTATATACTTGCATGCTGTGACAAGTATGTCAGTTTTCAGTGAAATAAAGGGAAGGATTACAAACACTTCAAGCTTAACTGAAGATGATCCATGTTGATCATTCTGGTACATCTACTACTGCAATAAGAATTAAAGCATGCACATTTTCGATGCCAGGTACGTGAAGAGGGTGTAGATGAAATTGTGACAATGTCTCTTGTTATTTTACTTAATGGTGCATTGTCCTATATTTAATAGTAATAATGAAGTGTAAATAATATAAATAGTTTTTGTTTACTCTGGAAAGTGGATAATGGCAAGTTGTTGCAGGTTCATCCATTATATTTATTAGTGTTTATCCATAAAAGAAAAGAAAACTTAATAATTATTATTTTAAAACATTTCTTTCAAATATTTCTGTATTTCATCAGATGGTCTTACAATATCAAAACCTGTACACAAGCATGACGTTAGAATAGAAAAGACAAAATACTCTGATATTTAAATGTGACTCAAAGTTTGTTGTACGTGATGAGGAGAATAGATCTGTGTATGTTGTACTGCCCTTACACCTCCAGGGACCCAGTAGTGGCCCCTGGAAGAGCAAAAAAAAAGCATATTTCAAATGGCTTTAACTCAAAGTCTGGTTAGCGTATCACAGAGAAAATTGGCAGGACAACTGCATATGCAATGTTTACTAAAAAATGTTGGCCACAGTTTTCAGACATATATGGAAAGCTGCCATAAAGGTTTATTTAAAAGTGCTCACAGTAAAATATACAATTTCAGCTTGGCCCTCATATATGTCATAAAGGTTTACACAATGAACATATTTTAATATCCAGTTGTCCATTAAATATGTAATTTACTTAACATTTATTGTTTCATTATGAAACCTTTTAAACTACATTACCCATATATCTGTCATTGTATCAATGCAATGGGAAACATGGCGCTGTAGTTCATAGAAGTGTGCTGAAATGCTTAGGGTTAGGGTTGGGTTCTCAGTAAAGGAGTCATTTCTCACAACATAGCGACACTTTGTAGTTAGCTTAACGTATAACTGACGTAATAATAACACCAAAACATACTTTGTAAAATGAAACGCCGTTTTATATGGTTAAAACAGATAGTCCAATCACAGCGCGTTCTGCGATAAAGTCACAGCCAATGACAACCCAGCTGAACAGAGGCGTCACACTTCCTTGTCCATTTATGGTAAATTATATCACATCTCATCCGGTTCAACTGAAGGGGTAGATTCCTTAAATATTTAATATTTAGGCTGCTAAATATTTATTTATTCTAATTAAATAATAAAACTCACATTTTAAAACGAAAGTCTTCTTTGTGTGGTTAAACTGATGCATAATAAATATATTTGAAAGAGAAACCTTTTTCTATGCAATGGTCTACAAGCATAAACTTCTTTAAGCCATCCTTTACAATCTGAACTCTTGGAATTAAAACAAATATAACAAAAGCACAATGAATGCACACAATTTTGTAAGCATATTCCAATATTTAATGTCAAACAGTTTAAATACAAATGTAGTGCCCATATATATATATATATATATATATATATATATATAGGCAAAAAAATAACATTTTACATTCTAAACTTTAATACTATATATTTGCGATTATTGTTCACTTTTATTGTAACTAAATTAAATGCCAATTAAAATAGTTGATGATTATTGTAAATGTTAACCATTTTCAGTAAGAAAATACTTCTATAAAGTACATTCATGTTACAGTTACATTAACAAGGTAGTGATATAATGATAGTGAAATAATGATAGAGGTAGTTATGGTGGACATGTACTTTAGTGACCATTGTAATAAAAGTTTTAATGAATAATTATTGATTTCAAAAGGTATTAACTCTCACTATCTTCATTTGTTCAAACAAACAACAAATGCAGAAATATACATTGGACTATGGCATCATGAAGTCAATGCATGACTAGAACTAGTGGATGGCAATAGATATGTCCTTCACTAAAACTCCTGATGATAAAGGCATAGGCAGACATCAAGAACAGTTTATGAATATTGGTTCTGCATATATCAAAGAGATCATAAGACTCTACAGACTCCACGTGAAGACTTTGAGACACTGTGACAGAGCAAAGGGTGCACTTCACTGGACATGTCCCATGTATGCCCAAACAACAACACCCAAAAACACTTATGAAGTGGACACCACCAGGAGGACGCACGAGACAGGGAAAACCAAGGAAGATATGAGACAGATGTTTCACGAAGACCTCAATGCCGGTGTTCCATGAGAAGATGTGAAAACGTGGCCACAGATCGAATATGTTGGAGGACACATGTTGCCCAATGTGCCCAGGACAGGACATGATGATGATGTTGTCAGTTTATACATAACTGTAGGATTTATTTCTGTAAAAAACGTTGCATAATTAAATGTTAAATACATTTATTTAGTAAGTTCACAGATATGTGTGCATTCCCATTATTAAAAGTATATAATAGCAAGCTATATCATATGAATTTGTTTGAAAATGTAGATAACTCACTTGATTTTGTGATCACATAAATTATTTACATGCAAACGGGACGTTATAAACATTGCAACTGATCTGATTAAGAAAAAATAATCGAATATCTGATGTCATGTGACCGAAGTGGCTTTTTGAGGCTTTTGCATCTGAACTCATCATATACAAATACAGCTCTGGAAAAAAAAATCAAGAGACCACTTAACATTTAGAAATCCATGTTAAGTGGTCTCTTAATTTTTTTCAGAGCTATATGTACGAGAATCATACGAATTTGACAACTTGTTAAATCTTGTGAATTATTAAGACTTTGGGAATATGTTCTTACTGATTGAGCTATAGGATTTGTAAGAATAAGTAACAACAAATGCTAAATAAAATGTTTGATAAAGGGTTCAAACCAACTCATACATACCATTACAAATATTTGCTGTTGCAGCTTTCGGTTTTCTCCGTTACTTCTCCACAAACAAGAATGGGTTGACTGAGTCCGAGAGGCTCTTTTGGTCTTTTCAGGTAAAAAAAAAAAAAAATAGAAAGAGAGAAAAAAGTCATAATATATAATATATAGCATTATAAAGTATACTATTTAAATAACAATATTTGGATTTTACATTAAAATGCATTTAAAGCATGGTAATTGTTGTGGCTACTGTTTATTTACAACAAATATCACATTAAAACTACCAATACTGTGGTAAACGCATGGCAAGTGTTGTTTTATTTTATTTTATTGTGCTTCTACTACAAATGCCACGTTGGAACTACACTAGTAATTATTATTAAATATTAACAACTGTTTAAAGGTCTATAGCACGTCACGTGACAGTGTTAAATTACCCTATTATCAAGGTGTGTTTATTTAGAAAGGAAAGAAATGCAAAGCCTCAGTGGAGATGATGACAGATACAATGCAGTGACTGAACATGATCGATAACGACAAGCAGAAAATACTTTATATCAAATATTAGGACATAATATGTATGACTACTCACCAACATGTGGCACACGTGATCTGATGCCAAACATCGCGATGTGTTCTGAATGAGACTTCTTCAGCGCGATTTCATACCGATAGAATTGCCGTCTAATGTTGACGCCAAAGGTTTCCCACTGAAACAATTGGGTTCCCAGTTCGTCCATCGCGTGACGCCGAGGGGTCTACCTGTGGCGTCTTCAGTGTGACGCACGGGCGCGGGCCGCGCGCCGCGCGCCGCGGATAGAGACGGTGATTGCTTTTGGGTCTTTTCTTCGCACAATTCAATCGTTTGGCCTCGGAATAGTTGGACTTTTTCAATAAAGTGTGCCTGTTGTCTGTTACAGCCTGTGTTTTATATCATATAATACGCAAATGGGTAGGTTTAGGGCGGGGTGGGGTTTGACTACTGTTTCAAACGTGTATCATAGCGTAAATAAATGTAAATACAATTGTGCTGGCTGATTAAATTGAGAATCACACTCCAACATGTCATAATGGAAAAATTATAACCCAATAAATTCCATCATGACGATAACATGCACATGCCCAACACGTCTGTTTATGACGTCCTAGGTTTCTCATTGAAATCAGTGGATTACCCAGTACGTCGAAAAATGGCGATTTAGGGGTACCCTGTGCGTCAACAGCTGACGTCAGGGTCCCTTGACCGTTCGGCAACATTTGACGAGTAGGGGTGAGACTGTGTTGAGTGAGGCCAGTAGGGAGTTTTCACACTAGCAGAATATGTGGGAAAGAGCTGCTATAGTTTGAGAACAATGTAATGCAATACAGGTGGTAGCTCATTCTGAGGGGCATTTTGAGCCCCTCAGAATTTGCTGCCTCTCCATATAGACCATTTTATCAAGCCAGAATGCATCTGTTCTACTCTAGCGTCCCATGGCCAAAGCCTGGCTCTCCACCGAAACCTAGCGGGTTCTAGCCCGGATATAATGTGAACTTGAGAGTATTTTTTCAAACACTCAATTGTTATTAGAGGATGCTTTAGGTAGGCCACTCTTAGTTGTTTACACACAGGCCTGTATTGCTTTTAAATGAAAGTGAGACCTTGTTGGAAAAAAACTCAATTGTTATTGAAAGATTATTTAGTGAGGCCAGTAGGGTGTTTTCACACTAGCAGAATATGTGGGAGAGAGTTGCTATAGTTGGAGTACACTGTAATGCAATACAGGTGGTAGCTCATTCTGAGGGGCATTTTGAACCCCTCAGAATTTGCTGCCTCTCGATATAGACCATTTTATCAAGCCAGAACACTTCTGTTCTACTGTAGCATCCCACGGCCAAAGCCTGTCTCCCCTCCGAAACCTAGCGGGTTCTAGCCTGGATGTAATGTGAACTGGAGAGTTTTTATTTTCAAACACTCAATTGTTATTAGAGGATGCTTTAGGTGGGCCACTCTTAGTTGTTTACTCACAGGCCTGTATTGCAGTTACATGAAAGTGAGACCTTTTTGGAAAAACTCAATTGTTATTGAAAGATTATTTAGTGAGGCCAGTAGGGTGTTTTCACACTAGCAGAATATGTTGGAGAGAGTTGCTATAGTTGGAGTACACTGTAATGCAATACAGGTGGTAGCTCATTCTGAGGGGCATTTTGAGCCCCTCAGAATTTGCTGCCTCTCCATATAGACCATTTTATCAAGCCAGAACACATCTGTTCTACTGTAGCGTCCCATGGCCAAAGGCTGGCTCCCCACTGAAACCTTGCAGGTTCTAGCCTGGATATAATGTGAACTGGAGAGTGTTTTTTCAAACACTCAATTGTTATTAGACGATGCTTTAGGTAGACCACTCTTAGTTGTTTACTCACAGGCCTGTTTTGCTTTTACATGAAAGTGAGACCTTTTTGGAAAAAACTAAATTGTTATTGAAAGATTATTTTATGAGGCCAGTAGGGTGTTTTCACACTAGCAGAATATGTGGGAGAGAGTTGCTATAGTTGGAGTACACTGTAATGCAATACAGGTGGTAGCTCATTCTGAGGAGCATTTTGAGCCCCTCAGATTTTGCTGCCTCTCCATAGTAGGGTGTTTTCACACTAGCAGATTATTTGGGACAGAGTTGCTATAGTTGGAGTACACTGTAATGCAATACAGGTGGTAGCTCATTCTGAGGGGCATTTTGAGCCCCTCAGAATTTGCTGCCTCTCGATATAGACCATTTTATCAAGCTAGAACTCATCTGTTCTACTGTAGCGTCCCTTTGCCTAAGGCTGGCTCCCCATCGAAACCTAGCGGGTTCTAGCCCTGATATAATGTGAACTGGAGAGTATTTTTTCAAACTCTCAATTGTTATTAGAGGATGCTTTAGGTAGGCCACTCTTAGTTGTTTACACACAGGCCTGTATTGCTTTTAAATGAAAGTGAGACCTTGTTGGAAAAAAACTCAATTGTTATTGAAAGATTATTTAGTGAGGCCAGTAGGGTGTTTTCACACTAGCAGAATATGTTGGAGAGAGTTGCTATAGTTGGAGTACACTGTAATGCAATACAGTTGGTAGCTCATTCTGAGGAGCATTTTGAGCCTCTCAGATTTTGCTGCCTCTCCATAGTAGGGTGTTTTCACACTAGCAGATTATTTGGAACAGAGTTGCTATAGTTGGAGTACACTGTAATGCAATACAGGTGGTAGCTCATTCTGAGGGGCATTTTGAGCCCCTCAGAATGTGCTGCCTCTACATATAGACCATTTTATCAAGCCAGAACACATCTGTTCTACTATAGCGTCCCATGGCCAAAGCCTGACTCCCCACCGAAACCTAGTGGGTTCTAGCCTGGATGTAATGGGAACTGGAGAGTATTTTTTCAAAACTCAATTGTTATTAGAGGATGCTTTAGGTAGGCCACTCTTAGTTGTTTACTCACAGGCCTGTATTGCAGTTACATGAAAGTGAGACATTTTTGGAAAAAAAATCAATTTTGGTTTTGAAAGCTTATTTAGTGAGGCCAGTAGGGTGTTTTCACACTAGCAGAATATGTGGGAGAGAGTTGCTATAGTTGGAGTACACTGTAATGCAATACAGGTGGTAGCTCATTCTGAGGGGCATTTTGCACCCCTCATAATTTGCTGCCTCTCGATATAGACCATTTTATCAAGCCAGAACACTTCTGTTCTACTGTAGCATCCCACGGCCAAAGCCTGTCTCCCCTCCGAAACCTAGCGGGTTCTAGCCTGGATGTAATGTGAACTGGATAGTGTTTTATTTTCAAACACTCAATTATTATTAGAGGATGCTTTAGGTAGACCACTCTTAGTTGTTTACTCACAGGCCTGCATTGCAGTTACATGAAAGTGAGACCAATTGTTATTGAAAGATTATTTAGTGAGGCCAGTAGGGTGTTTTCACACTAGCAGAATATGTTGGAGAGAGTTGCTATAGTTGGAGTACACTGTAATGCAATACAGGTGGTAGCTCATTCTGAGGGGCATTTTGAGCCTCTCAGAATTTGCTGCCTCTCCATATAGACCATTTTATCAAGCCAGAACGCATCTGTTCTACTTTAGCGTCCCTTGGCCAAAGTCTGGCTCCCCATCAAAACCTAGCGGGTTCTAGCCTGGATATAATGTGAACTGGAGAGTATTTTTTCAAACACTCAATTGTTATTTAGCCTGGATATAATGTGAACTGGAGAGTATTTTTTCAAACACTCAATTGTTATTAGAGGATGCTTTAGGTAGGCCACTCTTAGTTGTTTACACACAGGCCTGTATTGCTTTTAAAGGAAATTGAGACCTTGTTGGAAAAAAACTCAATTGTTATTGAAAGATTATTTAGTGAGGCCAGTAGAGTGTTTTCACACAAGCAGAATATGTAGGAGAGAGTTGCTATAGTTGGAGTACACTGTAATGCAATACAGTTGGTAGCTCATTCTGAGGAGCATTTTGAGCCCCTCAGATTTTGCTGCCTCTCCATAGTAGGGTGTTTTCACACTAGCAGATTATTTGGGACAGAGTTGCTAAAGTTGGAGTACACTGTAATGCAATACAGGTGGTAGCTCATTCTGAGGGGCATTTTGAGCCCCTCAGAATTTGCTGCCTCTACATATAGACCATTTTATCAAGCCAGAACAAATCTGTTCTACTGTAGCGTCCCATGGCCAAAGCCTGGCTCCCCACCGAAACCTAGCGGGTTCTAGCCTGGATGTAATGTTAACTCGAGAGTTTTTTCAAACACTCATTTGTTATTAGAGGATGCTTTAGGTAGACCACTCTTAGTTGTTTACTCACGGGCCTGTATTGCAGTTACATGAAAGTGAGACATTTTTGAAAAAAAACCCTCAAATGTTATTGAAAGATTATTTAGTGAGGCCAGTAGGGTGTTTTCACACTAGCAGAATATGTGGGAGAGAGTTTCTATAGTCGGAGTACACTGTAATGCAATACAGGTGGTAGCTCATTCTGAGGGGCATTTTGAGCCCCTCAGAATTTGCTGCCTCTCGATATAGACCATTTTATCAAGCTAGCACTCATCTGTTCTTCTGTAGCGTCCCTTTGCCAAAGGCTGGCTCCCCCTCGAAACCTAGCAGGTTCTAGCCTGGATGTAATGTGAACACGAGATTTTTTTCAAACACTCATTTGTTATTAGATGATGCTTTAGGTAGGCCACTCTTAGTTGTTTACTCACAGGCCTGTATTGCAGTTACATGAAAGTGAGACCTTTTTGGAAAAAAACTCAATTGTTATTGAAAGATTATTTAGTGAGGCCAGAAGGGAGTTTTCACACTAGCAGAATATGTGGGAGAGAGTTGCTATAGTTGGAGAACACTGTAATGCAATACAGGTGGTAGCTCATTCTGAGGGGCATTGTGAGCCCCTCAGAATTTGCTGCCTCTCCATATAGACCATTTTATCAAGCCATAATGCATCTGTTCTACTCTAGCGTCCCATGGCCAAAGCCTGGCTCCCCACCGAAACCTAGCGGGTTCTAGCCTGGCTGTAATGGGAACTGGAGAGTATTTTTTCAAACACTCAATTGTTATTAGAGGATGCTTTAGGTAGGCCACTCTTAGTTGTTTACTCACAGGCCTGTATTGCAGTTACATGAAAGTGAGACATTTTTGGAAAAAAATCAATTTTGGTTTTGAAAGATTATTTAGTGAGGCCAGTAGGCTGTTTTCACACTAGCAGAATATGTGGGAGAGAGTTGCTATAGTTGGAGTACACTGTAATGCAATACAGGTGGAATCTCATTCTGAGGGGCATTTTGCACCCCTCATAATTTGCTGCCTCTCGATATAGACCATTTTATCAAGCCAGAACACTTCTGTTCTACTGTAGCATCCCACGGCCAAAGCCTGTCTCCCCTCCGAAACCTAGCGGGTTCTAGCCTGGATGTAATGTGAACTGGAGAGTGTTTTATTTTCAAACACTCAATTGTTATTAGAGGATGCTTTAGGTAGGCCACTCTTAGTTGTTTACACACAGGCCTGTATTGCTTTTAAATGAAATTGAGACCTTGTTGGAAAAAAACTCAATTGTTATTGAAAGATTATTTAGTGAGGCCAGTAGGGTGTTTTCACACAAGCAGAATATGTAGGAGAGAGTTGCTATAGTTGGAGTACACTGTAATGCAATACAGTTGGTAGCTCATTCTGAGGAGCATTTTGAGCCCCTCAGATTTTGCTGCCTCTCCATAGTAGGGTGTTTTCACACTAGCAGATTATTTGGGACAGAGTTGCTATAGTTGGAGTACACTGTAATGCAATACAGGTGGTAGCTCATTCTGAGGGGCATTTTGAGCCCCTCAGAATTTGCTGCCTCTACATATAGACCATTTTATCAAGCCAGAACAAATCTGTTCTACTGTAGCGTCCCATGGCCAAAGCCTGGCTCCCCACCGAAACCTAGCGGGTTCTAGCCTGGATGTAATGTTAACTCGAGAGTTTTTTCAAACACTCATTTGTTATTAGAGGATGCTTTAGGTAGACCACTCTTAGTTGTTTACTCACGGGCCTGTATTGCAGTTACATGAAAGTGAGACATTTTTGAAAAAAAAACCTCAAATGTTATTGAAAGATTATTTAGTGAGGCCAGTAGGGTGTTTTCACACTAGCAGAATATGTGGGAGAGAGTTTCTATAGTTGGAGTACACTGTAATGCAATACAGGTGGTAGCTCATTCTGAGGGGCATTTTGAGCCCCTCAGAATTTGCTGCCTCTCGATATAGACCATTTTATCAAGCTAGCACTCATCTGTTCTTCTGTAGCGTCCCTTTGCCAAAGGCTGGCTCCCCCTCGAAACCTAGCAGGTTCTAGCCTGGATGTAATGTGAACACGAGATTTTTTTCAAACACTCATTTGTTATTAGATGATGCTTTAGGTAGGCCACTCTTAGTTGTTTACTCACAGGCCTGTATTGCAGTTACATGAAAGTGAGACCTTTTTGGAAAAAAACTCAATTGTTATTGAAAGATTATTTAGTGAGGCCAGAAGGGAGTTTTCACACTAGCAGAATATGTGGGAGAGAGTTGCTATAGTTGGAGAACACTGTAATGCAATACAGGTGGTAGCTCATTCTGAGGGGCATTGTGAGCCCCTCAGAATTTGCTGCCTCTCCATATAGACCATTTTATCAAGCCATAATGCATCTGTTCTACTCTAGCGTCCCATGGCCAAAGCCTGGCTCCCCACCGAAACCTAGCGGGTTCTAGCCTGGCTGTAATGGGAACTGGAGAGTATTTTTTCAAACACTCAATTGTTATTAGAGGATGCTTTAGGTAGGCCACTCTTAGTTGTTTACTCACAGGCCTGTATTGCAGTTACATGAAAGTGAGACATTTTTGGAAAAAAATCAATTTTGGTTTTGAAAGATTATTTAGTGAGGCCAGTAGGCTGTTTTCACACTAGCAGAATATGTGGGAGAGAGTTGCTATAGTTGGAGTACACTGTAATGCAATACAGGTGGAATCTCATTCTGAGGGGCATTTTGCACCCCTCATAATTTGCTGCCTCTCGATATAGACCATTTTATCAAGCCAGAACACTTCTGTTCTACTGTAGCATCCCACGGCCAAAGCCTGTCTCCCCTCCGAAACCTAGCGGGTTCTAGCCTGGATGTAATGTGAACTGGAGAGTGTTTTATTTTCAAACACTCAATTGTTATTAGAGGATGCTTTAGGTAGGCCACTCTTAGTTGTTTACACACAGGCCTGTATTGCTTTTAAATGAAATTGAGACCTTGTTGGAAAAAAACTCAATTGTTATTGAAAGATTATTTAGTGAGGCCAGTAGGGTGTTTTCACACAAGCAGAATATGTAGGAGAGAGTTGCTATAGTTGGAGTACACTGTAATGCAATACAGTTGGTAGCTCATTCTGAGGAGCATTTTGAGCCCCTCAGATTTTGCTGCCTCTCCATAGTAGGGTGTTTTCACACTAGCAGATTATTTGGGACAGAGTTGCTATAGTTGGAGTACACTGTAATGCAATACAGGTGGTAGCTCATTCTGAGGGGCATTTTGAGCCCCTCAGAATTTGCTGCCTCTACATATAGACCATTTTATCAAGCCAGAACAAATCTGTTCTACTGTAGCGTCCCATGGCCAAAGCCTGGCTCCCCACCGAAACCTAGCGGGTTCTAGCCTGGATGTAATGTTAACTCGAGAGTTTTTTCAAACACTCATTTGTTATTAGAGGATGCTTTAGGTAGACCACTCTTAGTTGTTTACTCACGGGCCTGTATTGCAGTTACATGAAAGTGAGACATTTTTGAAAAAAAAACCTCACATGTTATTGAAAGATTATTTAGTGAGGCCAGTAGGGTGTTTTCACACTAGCAGAATATGTGGGAGAGAGTTTCTATAGTTGGAGTACACTGTAATGCAATACAGGTGGTAGCTCATTCTGAGGGGCATTTTGAGCCCCTCAGAATTTGCTGCCTCTCGATATAGACCATTTTATCAAGCTAGCACTCATCTGTTCTTCTGTAGCGTCCCTTTGCCAAAGGCTGGCTCCCCCTCGAAACCTAGCAGGTTCTAGCCTGGATGTAATGTGAACACGAGATTTTTTTCAAACACTCATTTGTTATTAGATGATGCTTTAGGTAGGCCACTCTTAGTTGTTTACTCACAGGCCTGTATTGCAGTTACATGAAAGTGAGACCTTTTTGGAAAAAAACTCAATTGTTATTGAAAGATTATTTAGTGAGGCCAGAAGGGAGTTTTCACACTAGCAGAATATGTGGGAGAGAGTTGCTATAGTTGGAGAACACTGTAATGCAATACAGGTGGTAGCTCATTCTGAGGGGCATTGTGAGCCCCTCAGAATTTGCTGCCTCTCCATATAGACCATTTTATCAAGCCATAATGCATCTGTTCTACTCTAGCGTCCCATGGCCAAAGCCTGGCTCCCCACCGAAACCTAGCGGGTTCTAGCCTGGCTGTAATGGGAACTGGAGAGTATTTTTTCAAACACTCAATTGTTATTAGAGGATGCTTTAGGTAGGCCACTCTTAGTTGTTTACTCACAGGCCTGTATTGCAGTTACATGAAAGTGAGACATTTTTGGAAAAAAATCTATTTTGGTTTTGAAAGATTATTTAGTGAGGCCAGTAGGCTGTTTTCACACTAGCAGAATATGTGGGAGAGAGTTGCTATAGTTGGAGTACACTGTAATGCAATACAGGTGGAATCTCATTCTGAGGGGCATTTTGCACCCCTCATAATTTGCTGCCTCTCGATATAGACCATTTTATCAAGCCAGAACACTTCTGTTCTACTGTAGCATCCCACGGCCAAAGCCTGTCTCCCCTCCGAAACCTAGCGGGTTCTAGCCTGGATGTAATGTGAACTGGAGAGTGTTTTATTTTCAAACACTCAATTGTTATTAGAGGATGCTTTAGGTAGGCCAATCTTAGTTCTTTACTCACAGGCCTGTATTGCAGTTACATGAAAGTGAGACCTTTTTGGAAAAACTTCAATTATTATTGAAAGATTATTTAGTGAGGCCAGTAGGGTGTTTTCACACTAACAGAATATGTTGGAGAGAGTTGCTATAGTTGGAGTACACTGTAATGCAATACAGGTGGTAGCTCATTCTGAGGGGCATTTTGAGCCCCTCAGAATTTGCTGCCTCTCCATATAGACCATTTTATCAAGATAGAACACATCTGTTCTACTGTAGCATCCCATGGACAAACCCTGGCTACCCACCTAAACCTAGAGGGTTCTAGCCTGGATGTAATGGGAACTGGAGAGAATTTTTTCAAACACTCAATTGTTATTAGAGGATGCTTTCGGTAGACCACTCTTAGTTGTTTTCTCAAAGGCCTGCATTGCAGTTACATAAAAGTGAGACCAATTGTTATTGAAAGATTATTTAGTGAGGCCAGTAGGGTGTTTTCACACTAGCAGAATATGTTGGAGAGAGTTGCTATAGTTGGAGTACACTGTAATGCAATACAGGTGGTAGCTCATTCTGAGGGGCATTTTGAGCCCCTCAGAATTTGCTGCCTCTCCATATAGACCATTTTATCAAGCCAGAACGCATCTGTTCTACTTTAGCATCCCATGGCCAAAGTCTGGCTCCCCATCGAAACCTAGCGGGTTCTAGCCTGGATATAATGTGAACATGAGATTTTTTTCAAACACTCAATTGTTATTAGAGGATGCTTTAGGTAGGCCACTCTTAGTTGTTTACTCACAGGCCTGTATTGCAGTTACATGAAAGTGAGACCTTTTTGGAAAAAAAAAAACTCAATTGTTATTGAAAGATTATTTAGTGAGGCCAGTAGGGAGTTTTCACACTAGCAGAATATGTGGTAAAGAGTTGCTATAGTTGGAGAACACTGTAATGCAATACAGGTGGTAGCTCATTCTGAGGGGCATTTTGAGCCCCTCAGAATTTGCTGCCTCTCCATATAGACCATTTTATCAAGCCAGAACGCATCTGTTCTACTTTAGCATCCCATGGCCAAAGTCTGGCTCCCCATCGAAACCTAGCGGGTTCTAGCCTGGATGTAATGTGAACACGAAATTTTTTTCAAACACTCAATTGTTAATAGAGGATGCTTTAGGTAGGCCACTCTTAGTTGTTTACTCACAGGCCTGTATTGCAGTTACATGAAAGTGAGACCTTTTTGAAAAAAAAAAACTCAATTGTTATTGAAAGATTATTTAGTGAGGCCAGTAGGGAGTTTTCACACTAGCAGAATATGTGGTAAAGAGTTGCTATAGTTGGAGAACACTGTAATGCAGTACAGGTGGTAGCTCATTCTGAGGGGCATTTTGAGCCCCTCAGAATTTGCTGCCTCTCCATATAGACCATTTTATCAAGCCAGAATGCATCTGTTCTACTCTAGCGTCCCATGGCCAAAGCCTGAATCTCCACCGAAACCTGGCGGGTTCTAGCCTGGATATAATGTGAACTGGAGAGTATTTTTTCAAACTCTCAATTGTTATTAGAGGATGCTTTAGGTAGGCCACTCTTAGTTGTTTACACACAGGCCTGTATTGCAGTTACATGAAAGTGAGACATTTTTGGAAAAAAATCAATTTTGGTTTTGAAAGCTTATTTAGTGAGGCCAGTAGGGTGTTTTAACACTAGCAGAATATGTGGGAGAGAGTTGCTATAGTTGGAGTACACTGTAATGCAATACAGGTGGTAGCTCATTCTGAGGGGCATTTTGCACCCCTCAGAATTTGCTGCCTCTCGATATAGACCATTTTATCAAGCCAAAACACTTATGTTCTACTGTAGCATCCCACGGCCAAAGCTTGTCTCCCCCCCGAAACCTAGCGGGTTCTAGCCTGGATATAATGTGAACTGGAGAGTATTTTTTCAAACACTCAATTGTTATCTTGCCTGGATATAATGTGAACTGGAGAGTATTTTTTCAAACACTCAATTGTTATTAGAGGATGCTTTAGGTAGGCCACTCTTAGTTGTTTACACACAGGCCTGTATTGCTTTTAAATGAAATTGAGACCTTGTTGGAAAAAAACTCAATTGTTATTGAAAAATTATTTAGTGAGGCCAGTAGGGTGTTTTCACACTAGCAGAATATGTAGGAGAGAGTTGCTATAGTTGGAGTACACTGTAATGCAATACAGTTGGTAGCTCATTCTGAGGAGCATTTTGAGCCCCTCAGATTTTGCTGCCTCTCCATAGTAGGGTGTTTTCACACTAGCAGATTATTTGGGAGAGAGTCGCTATAGTTGGAGTACACTGTAATGCAATACAGGTGGTAGCTCATTCTGAGGGGCATTTTGAGCCCCTCAGAATTTGCTGCCTCTACATATAGACCATTTTATCAAGCTAGAACAAATCTGTTCTACTGTAGCGTCCCATGGCCAAAGCCTGGCTCCCCACCGAAACCTAGCGGGTTCTAGCCTGGATGTAATGTTAACTCGAGAGTTTTTTCAAACACTCATTTGTTATTAGAGGATGCTTTAGGTAGACCACTCTTAGTTGTTTACTCACGGGCCTGTATTGCAGTTACATGAAAGTGAGACATTTTTGAAAAAAAACCCTCAAATGTTATTGAAAGATTATTTAGTGAGGCCAGTAGGGTGTTTTAACACTAGCAGAATATGTGGGAGAGAGTTTCTATAGTTGGAGTACACTGTAATGCAATACAGGTGGTAGCTCATTCTGAGGGGAATTTTGAGCCCCTCAGAATTTGCTGCCTCTCGATATAGACCATTTTATCAAGCTAGCACTCATCTGTTCTACTGTAGCGTCCCTTTGCCAAAGGCTGGCTCCCCCTCGAAACCTAGCAGGTTCTAGCCTGGATGTAATGTGAACACGAGATTTTTTTCAAACACTCATTTGTTATTAGATGATGCTTTAGGTAGGCCACTCTTAGTTGTTTACTCACAGGCCTGTATTGCAGTTACATGAAAGTGAGACATTTTTGGAAAAAAATCAATTTTGGTTTTGAAAGATTATTTAGTGAGGCCAGTAGGGTGTTTTCACACTAGCAGAATATGTGGGAGAGAGTTGCTATAGTTGGAGTACACTGTAATGCAATACAGTTGGTAGCTCATTCTGAGGAGCATTTTGAGCCCCTCAGATTTTGCTGCCTCTCCATAGTAGGGTGTTTTCACACTAGCAGATTATTTGGGTTGCTATAGTTGCTATAGTTGGAGTACACTGTAATGCAATACAGGTGGTAGCTCATTCTGAGGGGCATTTTGAGCCCCTCAGAATTTGCTGCCTCTACATATAGACAATTTTATCAAGCCAGAACACATCTGTTCTACTATAGCGTCCCATGGCCAAAGCCTGACTCCCCACCGAAACCTAGCGGGTTCTAGCTTGGCTGTAATGGGAACTGGAGAGTATTTTTTCAAACACTCAATTGTTATTAGAGGATGCTTTAGGTAGGCCACTCTTAGTTGTTTACTCACAGGCCTGTATTGCAGTTACATGAAAGTGAGACCTTTTTGGAAAAAAATCAATTTTGGTTTTGAAAGATTATTTAGTGAGGCCAGTAGGGTGTTTTCACACTAGCAGAATATGTGGGAGAGAGTTGCTATAGTTGGAGTACACTGTAATGCAATACAGGTGGTAGCTCCTTCTGAGGGGCATTTGAGCCCCTCAGAATTTGCTGCCTCTCGATATAGACCATTTTATCAAGCTAGAACTCATCTCTTCTACTGTAGCGTCCCTTTGCCAAAGGCTGGCTCCCCCTTGAAACCTAGCAGGTTCTAGCCTGGATGTAATGTGAACTGCAGAGTGTTTTTTCAAACACTCAATTGTTATTAGAGGATGCTTTAGGTAGACCACTCTTAGTTGTTTACTCACAGGCCTGTTTTGCTTTTACATGAAAGTGAGACCTTTTTGGAAAAAACTCAATTGTTATTGAAAGATTATTTAGTGAGGCCAGTAGGGTGTTTTCACACTAGCAGAATATGTTGGAGAGAGTTGCTATAGTTGGAGTACACTGTAATGCAATACAGGTGGTAGCTCATTCTGAGGGGCATTTTGAGCCCCTCAGAATTTGCTGCCTCTCCATATAGACCATTTTATCAAGATAGAACACATCTGTTCTACTGTAGCGTCCCATGGCCAAAGCCTGGCTACCCACCGAAACCTAGCGGGGTTCTAGCCTGGACGTAATGGGAACTGGAGAGTATTTTTTCAAACACTCAATTGTTATTAGAGGATGCTTTAGCTAGGTCACTCTTAGTTGTTTTCTCAAAGGCCTGCATTGCAGTTACATGAAAGTGAGACCAATTGTTATTGAAAGATTATTTAGTGAGGCCAGTAGGGTGTTTTCACACTAGCAGAATATGTGGGAGAGAGTTGCTATAGTTGGAGTACACTGTAATGCAATACAGGTGGTAGCTCATTCTGAGGGGCATTTTGAGCCCCTCAGAATTTGCTGCCTCTCGATATAGACCATTTTATCAAGCTAGAAGTCATCTGTTCTACTGTAGCGTCCCTTTGCCAAAGGCTGGCTCCCCATCGAAACCTAGCGGGTTCTACCCCTCATATAATGTGAACTGGAGAGTGTTTTTTCAAACACTCAATTGTTATTAGAGGATGCTTTAGGTAGGCCACTCTTAGTTGTTTACTCACAGGCCTGTTTTGCTTTTACATGAAAGTGAGACCTTTTTGGAAAAACCTCAAATGTTATTGAAAGATTATTTAGTGAGGCCAGTAGGGTGTTTTCACACTAGCAGAATATGTTGGAGAGAGTTGCTATAGTTGGAGTACACTGTAATGCAATACAGGTGGTAGCTCATTCTGAGGGGCATTTTGAGCCCCTCAGAATTTGCTGCCTCTACATATAGACCATTTTATCAAGCCAGAACACATCTGTTCTACTGTAGCGTCCCATGGCCAAAGCCTGGCTCCCCACCGAAACCTAGCGGGTTCTAGCCTTGATGTAATGTGAACTCGAGAGTGTTTTTTCAAACACTCAATTGTTATTAGAGGATGCTTTAGGTAGACCACTCTTAGTTGTTTACTCACATGCCTGTTTTGCTTTTACATGAAAGTGAGACCTTTTTGGAAAAAACTCAATTGGTATTGAAAGATTATTTAGTAAGGCCAGTAGGGTGTTTTCACACTAGCAGAATATGTGGAAGAGAGTTGCTATAGTTGGAGTACACTGTAATGCAATACAGGTGGTAGCTCATTCTGAGGGGCATTTTGAGCCCCTCAGAATTTGCTGCCTCTCCATATAGACCATTTTATCAAGCCAGAACACATCTGTTCTACTGTAGCGTCCCATGGCCAAAGGCTGGCTCCCCACTGAAAGCTTGCAGGTTCTAGCCTGGATATAATGTGAACTGGAGAGTGTTTTTTCAAACACTCAATTGTTATTAGAGGATGCTTTAGGTAGTCCACTCTTAGTTCTTTACTCACAGGCCTTTATTGCAGTTACATGAAAGTGAGACCTTTTTGGAAAAAAGTTCAATTGTTATTGAAAGATTATTTAGTGAGGCCAGTAGGGTGTTTTCACACTAACAGAATATGTTGGAGAGAGTTGCTATAGTTGGAGTACACTGTAATGCAATACAGGTGGTAGCTCATTCTGAGGAGCATTTTGAGCCCCTCAGAATTTGCTGCCTCTCCATATAGACCATTTTATCAAGATAGAACACATCTGTTCTACTGTAGCATCCCATGGCCAAACCCTGGCTACCCACCGAAACCTAGAGGGTTCTAGCCTGGATGTAATGGGAAATGGAGAGTATTTTTTCAAACACTCAATTGTTATTAGAGGATGCTTTAGCTAGGTCACTCTTAGTTGTTTTCTCAAAGGCCTGCATTGCAGTTACATGAAAGTGAGACCAATTGTTATTGAAAGATTATTTAGTGAGGCCAGTAGGGTGTTTTCACACTAGCAGAATATGTTGGAGAGAGTTGCTATAGTTGGAGTACACTGTAATGCAATACAGGTGGTAGCTCATTCTGAGGGGCATTTTGAGCCCCTCAGAATTTGCTGCCTCTCGATATAGACCATTTTATCAAGCTAGAAGTCATCTGTTCTACTGTAGCGTCCCTTTGCCAAAGGCTGGCTCCCCATCGAAACCTAGCGGGTTCTACCCCTCATAAAATGTGAACTGGAGAGTGTTTTTTCAAACACTCAATTGTTATTAGAGGATGCTTTAGGTAGGCCACTCTTAGTTGTTTACTCACAGGCCTGTTTTGCTTTTACATGAAAGTGAGACCTTTTTGGAAAAACCTCAAATGTTATTGAAAGATTATTTAGTGAGGCCAGTAGGGTGTTTTCACACTAGCAGAATATGTTGGAGAGAGTTGCTATAGTTGGAGTACACTGTAATGCAATACAGGTGGTAGCTCATTCTGAGGGGCATTTTGAGCCCCTCAGAATTTGCTGCCTCTACATATAGACCATTTTATCAAGCCAGAACACATCTGTTCTACTGTAGCGTCCCATGGCCAAAGCCTGGCTCCCCACCGAAACCTAGCGGGTTCTAGCCTTGATGTAATGTGAACTCGAGAGTTTTTTTTCAAACACTCAATTGTTATTAGAGGATGCTTTAGGTAGACCACTCTTAGTTGTTTACTCACATGCCTGTTTTGCTTTTACATGAAAGTGAGACCTTTTTGGAAAAAACTCAATTGGTATTGAAAGATTATTTAGTGAGGCCAGTAGGGTGTTTTCACACTAGCAGAATATGTGGAAGAGAGTTGCTATAGTTGGAGTACACTGTAATGCAATACAGGTGGTAGCTCATTCTGAGGGGCATTTTGAGCCCCTCAGAATTTGCTGCCTCTCCATATAGACCATTTTATCAAGCCAGAACACATCTGTTCTACTGTAGCGTCCCATGGCCAAAGGCTGGCTCCCCACTGAAAGCTTGCAGGTTCTAGCCTGGATATAATGTGAACTGGAGAGTGTTTTTTCAAACACTCAATTGTTATTAGAGGATGCTTTAGGTAGGCCACTCTTAGTTCTTTACTCACAGGCCTGTATTGCAGTTACATGAAAGTGAGACCTTTTTGGAAAAAAGTTCAATTGTTATTGAAAGATTATTTAGTGAGGCCAGTAGGGTGTTTCACACTAACAGAATATGTTGGAGAGAGTTGCTATAGTTGGAGTACACTGTAATGCAATACAGGTGGTAGCTCATTCTGAGGGGCATTTTGAGCCCCTCAGAATTTGCTGCCTCTCCATATAGACCATTTTATCAAGATAGAACACATCTGTTCTACTGTAGCATCCCATGGCCAAACCCTGGCTACCCACCGAAACCTAGAGGGTTCTAGCCTGGATGTAATGGGAAATGGAGAGTATTTTTTCAAACACTCAATTGTTATTAGAGGATGCTTTAGCTAGGTCACTCTTAGTTGTTTTCTCAAAGGCCTGCATTGCAGTTACATGAAAGTGAGACCAATTGTTATTGAAAGATTATTTAGTGAGGCCAGTAGGGTGTTTTCACTAGCAGAATATGTTGGAGAGAGCTGCTATAGTTGGAGTACACTGTAATGCAATACAGGTGGTAGCTCATTCTGAGGGGCATTTTGAGCCCCTCAGAATTTGCTGCCTCTCCATATAGACCATTTTATCAAGACAGAACACATCTGTTTTACTGTAGCGTCCCATGGCCAAAGTCTGGCTCCCCCTCGAAACCTAGCAGGTTCTAGCCTGGATGTAATGTGAACTGGAGAGTGTTTTTTCAAACACTCAATTGTTATTAGAGGATGCTTTAGGTAGACCACTCTTAGTTGTTTACTCACAGGCCTGTTTTGCTTTTACATGAAAGTGAGACCTTTTTGGAAAAAACTCAATTGTTATTGAAATATTATTTAGTGAGGCCAGTAGAGTGTTTTCACAGTAGCAGAATATGTGGGAGAGAGTTGCTATAGTTGGAGTACACTGTAATGCAATACAGGTGGTAGCTCATTCTGAGGGGCATTTTGAGCCCCCAGAATTTGCTGCCTCTCCATATAGACCATTTTATCAAGCCAGAAAACATCTGTTCTACTGTAGCGTCCCATGGCCAAAGCCTGGCTCCCCACCGAAACCTAGTGGGTTCTAGCCTGGATGTAATGTGAACTAGAGAGTTTTTTTCAAACACTCATTTGTTATTAGAGGATGCTTAAGGTAGGCCACTCTTAGTTGTTTACTCACAGGCCTGTATTGCATTTACATGAAAGTGAGACATTTTTGGAAAAAAAACAAACAAATGTTATTGAAAGATTCTTTAGTGAGGCCAGTAGGGAGTTTTCACACTAGCAGAATATGTGGGAGAGAGTTGCTATAGTTGGAGTACACTGTAATGCAATACAGGTGGTAGCTCATTCTGAGGGGCATTTTGAGCCCCTCAGAATTTGCTGCCTCTCGATATAGACCATTTTATCAAGCTAGAAGTCATCTGTTCTACTGTAGCGTCCCTTTGCCAAAGGCTGGCTCCCCATCGAAACCTAGCGGGTCCTAGTCATCATATAATGTGAACTGGAGAGTGTTTTTTCAAACACTCAATTGTTATTAGAGGATGCTTTAGGTAGGCCACTCTTAGTTGTTTACTCACAGGCCTGTATTGCAGTTACATGAAAGTGAGACATTTTTGAAAAAAAACCCTCAAATGTTATTGAAAGATTATTTAGTGAGGCCAGTAGGGTGTTTTCACACTAGCAGAATATGTGGGAGAGAGTTGCTATAGTTGGAGTACACTGTAATGCAATACAGGTGGTAGCTCATTCTGAGGGGCATTTTGAGCCCCTCAGAATTTGCTGCCTCTCCATATAGACCATTTTATCAAGACAGAACACATCTGTTCTACTGTAGCGTCCCATGGCCAAAGCCTGGCTCCCCACCGAAACCTAGTGGGTTCTAGCCTGGATGTAATGTGAACTAGAGAGTTTTTTTCAAACACTCATTTGTTATTAGAGGATGCTTAAGGTAGGCCACTCTTAGTTGTTTACTCACAGGCCTGTATTGCAGTTACATGAAAGTGAGACATTTTTGGAAAAAAAAAACAAATGTTATTGAAAGATTATTTAGTGAGGCCAGTAGGGAGTTTTCACACTAGCAGAATATGTGGGAGAGAGTTGCTATAGTTGGAGTACACTGTAATGCAATACAGGTGGTAGCTGATTCTGAGGGGCATTTTGAGCCCCTCAGAAGTTGCTGCCTCTCGATATAGACCATTTTATCAAGCTAGAAGTCATCTGTTCTACTGTAGCATGCCTTTGCCAAAGGCTGGCTCCCCATCGAAACCTAGCGGGTTCTAGTCCTCATATAATGTGAACTGGAGAGTGTTTTTTCAAACACTCAATTGTTATTAGAGGATGCTTTAGGTAGGCCACTCTTAGTTGTTTACTCACAGGCCTGTTTTGCTTTTAAATGAAAGTGAGACCTTTTTGGAAAACCTCAATTGTTATTGAAAGATTATTTAGTGAGGCCAGTAGGGAGTTTTCACACTAGCAGAATATGTGGGAGAGAGTTGCTATAGTTGGAGTACACTGTAATGCAATACAGGTGGTAGCTCATTCTGAGGGGCATTTTGAGCCCCTCAGAATTTGCTGCCTCTCGATATAGACCATTTTATCAAGCTAGAAGTCATCTGTTCTACTGTAGCATGCCTTTGCCAAAGGCTGGCTCCCCATCGAAACCTAGCGGGTTCTAGTCCTCATATAATGTGAACTGGAGAGTGTTTTTTCAAACACTCAATTGTTATTAGAGGATGCTTTAGGTAGGCCACTCTTAGTTGTTTACTCACAGGCCTGTTTTGCTTTTACATGAAAGTGAGACCTTTTTGGAAAACCTCAATTGTTATTGAAAGATTATTTAGTGAGGCCAGTAGGGTGTTTTCACACTAGCAGATTATGTTGGAGAGAGTTGCTATAGTTGGAGTACACTGTAATGCAATACAGGTGGTAGCTCATTCTGAGGGGCATTTTGAGCCCCTCAGAATTTGCTGCCTCTCCATATAGACCATTTTATCAAGCCAGAACATATCTGTTCTACTGTAGCGTCCCATGGCCAAAGGCTGGCTCCCCACTGAAACCTTGCAGGTTCTAACCTGGATATAATGTGAACTGGAGAGTGTTTTTTCAAACACTCAATTGTTATTAGAGGATGCTTTAGGTAGACCACTCTTAGTTGGTTACTCACAGGCCTGTTTTGCTTTTACATGAAAGTGAGACCTTTTTGGAAAAAACTCAATTGTTATTGAAAGATTATTTAGTGAGGCCAGTAGGGTGTTTTCACACTAGCAGAATATGTGGGAGAGAGTTGCTATAGTTGGAGTACACTGTAATGCAATACAGGTGGTAGCTCATTCTGAGGGGCATTTTGAGCCCCTCAGAATTTGCTGCCTCTCGATATAGACCATTTTATCAAGCTAGAACTCATCTGTTCTACTGTAGCGTCACTTTGCCTAAGGCTGGCTCCCCATCGAAACCTAGCGGGTTTTAGCCCTGATATAATGTGAACTGGAGAGTGTTTTTCAAACACTCAACTGTTATTAGAGGATGCTTTAGGTAGGCCACTATTAGTTGTTTACTCACAGGCCTGTATTGCAGTTACATGAAAGTGAGACCTTTTTGGAAAAACCTCAATTGTTATTGAAAGATTATTTAGTGAGGCCAGTAGGGTGTTTTCACACTAGCAGAATATGTGGGAGAGAGTTGCTATAGTTGGAGTACACTGTAATGCAATACAGGTGGTAGCTCATTCTGAGGGGCATTTTCAGCCCCTCAGATTTTGCTGCCTCTCGATATAGACCATTTTATCTAGCTAGAACTCATCTGTTCTACTGTAGCATCCCTTTGCCAAAGGCTGGCTCCCCATCGAAACCTAGCGGGTTCTAGCCCTGATATAATGTGAACTGGAGAGTGTTTTTTCAAACACTCAATTGTTTTTAGAGGATGCTTTATGTAGGCCACTCTTAGTTGTTTCCTCACAGGCCTGTTTTGCTTCTACATGAAAGTGAGACCTTTTTGGAAAAACCTCAATTGTTATTGAAAGATTATTTAGTGAGGCCAGTAGGGTGTTTTCACACTAGCAGATTAAGTTGGAGAGAGTTGCTATAGTTGGAGTACACTGTAATACAATACAGGTGGTAGCTCATTCTGAGGGGCATTTTGAGCCCCTCAGAATTTTCTGCCTCGCCATATAGACCATTTTATCAAGCCAGAAAACATATGTTCTACTGTAGCGTCCCATGGCCAAAGCCTGGCTCCCCATCGAAAACTAGCCGGTTCTAGCCTGGATGTAATGGGAACTGGAGAGTTTTTTCAAACACTCATTTGTTATTAGAGGATGCTTTAGGTAGGCCACTCTTAGTTGGTTACTCACAGGCCTGTATTGCAGTTACATGAAAGTGAGACCTTTTTGGAAAAAACTCAATTGTTATTGAAAGATTATTTAATGAGGTCAATAGGGTGTTTTCACACTAGCAGAATATGTGGGAGAGAGTTGCTATAGTTGGAGTACACTGTAATGCAATACAGGTGGTAGCTCATTCTGAGGGGCATTTTGAGCCCCTCAGAATTTGCTGCCTCTCCATATAGACCATTTTATCAAGACAGAATACATCTTTTCTACTGTAGCGTCCCATGGCCAAAGCCTGGCTACCCACCGAAACCTAGCGGGTTCTAGCCTGGATGTAATGTGAACTGGAGACTATTTTGTCAAACACTCAATTGTTATTAGAGGATGCTTTAGCTAGGTCACTCTTAGTTGTTTTCTCAAAGGCCTGCATTGCAGTTACATGAAAGTGACATCAATTGTTATTGAAAGATTATTTAGTGAGGCCAGTAGGGTGTTTTCACACTAGCAGAATATGTTGGAGAGAGCTGCTATAGTTGGAGTACACTGTAATGCAATACAGGTGGTAGCTCATTCTGAGGGGCATTTTGAGCCCCACAGAATTTGCTGCCTCTCCATATAGACCATTTTATCAAGACAGAACACATCTGTTCTACTGTAGCGTCCCATGGCCAAAGTCTGGCTCCCCCTCGAAACCTAGCAGGTTCTAGCCTGGATGTAATGTGAACTGGAGAGTGTTTTTTCAAACACTCAATTGTTATTAGAGGATGCTTTAAGTAGGCTACTCTTATTTGTTTACTCACAGGCCTGTATTGCAGTTACATGAAAGTGAGACCTTTTTGGAAAAAAACCCCTCAATTATTATTGAAATATTATTTAGTGAGGCCAGTAGGGTGTTTTCACACTAGCAGAATATGTGGGAGAGAGTTGCTATAGTTGGAGTACACTGTAATGCAATACAGGTGGTAGCTCATTCTGAGGGGCATTTTGAGCCCCTCAGAATTTGCTGCCTCTCCATATAGACCATTTTATCAAGCCAGAAAACATCTGTTCTACTGTAGCGTCCCATGGCCAAAGCCTGGCTCCCCACCGAAACCTAGTGGGTTCTAGCCTGGATGTAATGTGAACTAGATAGTTTTTTTCAAACACTCATTTGTTATTAGAGGATGCTTAAGGTAGGCCACTCTTAGTTGTTTACTCACAGGCCTGTATTGCAGTTACATGAAAGTGAGACATTTTTGAAAAAAAAAAAAAAACAAATGTTATTGAAATATTCTTTAGTGAGGCCAGTAGGGAGTTTTCACACTAGCAGAATATGTGGGAGAGAGTTGCTATAGTTGGAGTACACTGTAATGCAATACAGGTGGTAGCTCATTCTGAGGGGCATTTTGAGCCCCTCAGAATTTGCTGCCTCTCGATATAGACCATTTTATCAAGCTAGAAGTCATCTGTTCTACTGTAGCGTCCCTTTGCCAAAGGCTGGCTCCCCATCGAAACCTAGCGGGTCCTAGTCCTCATATAATGTGAACTGGAGAGTGTTTTTTCAAACACTCAATTGTTATTAGAGGATGCTTTAGGTAGGCCACTCTTAGTTGTTTACTCACAGGCCTGTATTGCAGTTACATGAAAGTGAGACATTTTTGAAAAAAAAACCTCAAATGTTATTGAAAGATTATTTAGTGAGGCCAGTAGGGTGTTTTCACACTAGCAGAATATGTGGGAGAGAGTTGCTATAGTTGGAGTACACTGTAATGCAATACAGGTGGTAGCTCATTCTGAGGGGCATTTTGAGCCCCTCAGAATTTGCTGCCTCTCCATATAGACCATTTTATCAAGACAGAACACATCTGTTCTACTGTAGCGTCCCATGGCCAAAGCCTGGCTCCCCACCGAAACCTAGTGGGTTCTAGCCTGGATGTAATGTGAACTAGAGAGTTTTTTTCAAACACTCATTTGTTATTAGAGGATGCTTAAGGTAGGCCACTCTTAGTTGTTTACTCACAGGCCTGTATTGCAGTTACATGAAAGTGAGACATTTTTGGAAAAAAAAAACAAATGTTATTGAAAGATTATTTAGTGAGGCCAGTAGGGAGTTTTCACACTAGCAGAATATGTGGGAGAGAGTTGCTATAGTTGGAGTACACTGTAATGCAATACAGGTGGTAGCTCATTCTGAGGGGCATTTTGAGCCCCTCAGAATTTGCTGCCTCTCGATATAGACCATTTTATCAAGCTAGAAGTCATCTGTTCTACTGTAGCATGCCTTTGCCAAAGGCTGGCTCCCCATCGAAACCTAGCGGGTTCTAGTCCTCATATAATGTGAACTGGAGAGTGTTTTTTCAAACACTCAATTGTTATTAGAGGATGCTTTAGGTAGGCCACTCTTAGTTGTTTACTCACAGGCCTGTTTTGCTTTTACATGAAAGTGAGACCTTTTTGGAAAACCTCAATTGTTATTGAAAGATTATTTAGTGAGGCCAGTAGGGTGTTTTCACACTAGCAGAATATGTTGGAGAGAGTTGCTATAGTTGGAGTACACTGTAATGCAATACAGGTGGTAGCTCATTCTGAGGGGCATTTTGAGCCCCTCAGAATTTGCTGCCTCTCCATATAGACCATTTTATCAAGCCAGAACATATCTGTTCTACTGTAGCGTCCCATGGCCAAAGGCTGGCTCCCCACTGAAACCTTGCAGGTTTTAGCCTGGATATAATGTGAACTGGAGAGTGTTTTTTCAAACACTCAATTGTTATTAGAGGATGCTTTAGGTAGACCACTCTTAGTTGTTTACTCACAGGCCTGTTTTGCTTTTACATGAAAGTGAGACCTTTTTGGAAAAAACTCAATTGTTATTGAAAGATTATTTAGTGAGGCCAGTAGGGTGTTTTCACACTAGCAGACTATGTGGGAGAGAGTTGCTATAGTTGGAGTACACTGTAATGCAATACAGGTGGTAGCTCATTCTGAGGGGCATTTTGAGCCCCTCAGAATTTGCTGCCTCTCGATATAGACCATTTTATCAAGCTAGAACTCATCTG
The DNA here is from genome assembly GCF_024679245.1 of Pseudorasbora parva. Taxonomy (NCBI): domain Eukaryota; kingdom Metazoa; phylum Chordata; class Actinopteri; order Cypriniformes; family Gobionidae; genus Pseudorasbora; species Pseudorasbora parva. The sequence goes on from NC_090175.1 coordinate 52,878,297, forward strand.
TTCTACTGTAGCGTCACTTTGCCTAAGGCTGGCTCCCCATCGAAACCTAGCGGGTTTTAGCCCTGATATAATGTGAACTGGAGAGTGTTTTTCAAACACTCAACTGTTATTAGAGGATGCTTTAGGTAGGCCACTCTTAGTTGTTTACTCACAGGCCTGTATTGCAGTTACATGAAAGTGAGACCTTTTTGGAAAAACCTCAATTGTTATTGAAAGATTATTTAGTGAGGCCAGTAGGGTGTTTTCACACTAGCAGAATATGTGGGAGAGAGTTGCTATAGTTGGAGTACACTGTAATGCAATACAGGTGGTAGCTCATTCTGAGGGGCATTTTCAGCCCCTCAGATTTTGCTGCCTCTCGATATAGACCATTTTATCTAGCTAGAACTCATCTGTTCTACTGTAGCATCCCTTTGCCAAAGGCTGGCTCCCCATCGAAACCTAGCGGGTTCTAGCCCTGATATAATGTGAACTGGAGAGTGTTTTTTCAAACACTCAATTGTTTTTAGAGGATGCTTTATGTAGGCCACTCTTAGTTGTTTCCTCACAGGCCTGTTTTGCTTCTACATGAAAGTGAGACCTTTTTGGAAAAACCTCAATTGTTATTGAAAGATTATTTAGTGAGGCCAGTAGGGTGTTTTCACACTAGCAGATTAAGTTGGAGAGAGTTGCTATAGTTGGAGTACACTGTAGTACAATACAGGTGGTAGCTCATTCTGAGGGGCATTTTGAGCCCCTCAGAATTTGCTGCCTCGCCATATAGACCATTTTATCAAGCCAGAACACATATGTTCTACTGTAGCGTCCCATGGCCAAAGCCTGGCTCCCCATCGAAAACTAGCGGGTTCTAGCCTGGATGTAATGGGAACTGGAGAGTTTTTTCAAACACTCATTTGTTATTAGAGGATGCTTTAGGTAGGCCACTCTTAGTTGGTTACTCACAGGCCTGTATTGCAGTTACATGAAAGTGAGACCTTTTTGGAAAAAACTCAATTGTTATTGAAAGATTATTTAATGAGGTCAATAGGGTGTTTTCACACTAGCAGAATATGTGGGAGAGAGTTGCTATAGTTGGAGTACACTGTAATGCAATACAGGTGGTAGCTCATTCTGAGGGGCATTTTGAGCCCCTCAGAATTTGCTGCCTCTCCATATAGACCATTTTATCAAGACATAATACATCTGTTCTACTGTAGCGTCCCATGGCCAAAGCCTGGCTACCCACCGAAACCTAGGGGGTTCTAGCCTGGATGTAATGTGAACTGGAGACTATTTTGTCAAACACTCAATTGTTATTAGAGGATGCTTTAGCTAGGTCACTCTTAGTTGTTTTCTCAAAGGCCTGCATTGCAGTTACATGAAAGTGAGACCTTTTTGAAAAAAAAACCCTCAATTATTATTGAAAGATTATTTAGTGAGGCCAGTAGGGTGTTTTCACACTAGCAGAATATGTGGGAGAGAGTTGCTATAGTTGAAGTACACTGTAAAGCAATACAGGTGGTAGCTCATTCTGAGGGGCATCTTGAGCCCCTCAGAATTTGCTGCCTCGCCATATAGACCATTTTAAAAAGCCAGAACACATATGTTCTACTGTAGCGTCCCATGGCCAAAGGTTGGCTCCCCACCGAAACCTAGCGGGTTCTAGCCTGGATGTAATGGGAACTGGAGAGTTTTTTCAAACACTCATTTGTTATTAGAGGATGCTTTAGGTAGGCCACTATTAGTTGGTTACTCACAGGCCTGTATTGCAGTTAAATGAAAGTGAGACCTTTTTGGAAAAAACTCAGTTGTTATTGAAAAATTATTTAGTGAGGCCGGTAGGGTGTTTTCACACTAGCAGAATATGTGGGAGAGAGTTGCTATAGTTGGAGTACTCTGTAATGCAATACAGGTGGTAGCTCATTCTGAGGGGCATTTTCAGCCCCTCAGATTTTGCTGCCTCTCGATATAGACCATTTTATCAAGCTAGAACTCATCTGTTCTACTGTAGCATCCCTTTGCCAAAGGCTGGCTCCCCATCGAAACCTAGCGGGTTCTAGCCCTGATATAATGTGAACTGGAGAGTGTTTTTTCAAACACTCAATTGTTATTAGAGGATGCTTTATGTAGGCCACTCTTAGTTGTTTCCTCACAGGCCTGTTTTGCTTCTACATGAAAGTGAGACCTTTTTGGAAAAACCTCAATTGTTATTGAAAGATTATTTAGTGAGGCCAGTAGGGTGTTTTCACACTAGCAGAATATGTGGGAGAGAGTTGCTATAGTTGGAGTACACTGTAATGCAATGCAGGTGGTAGCTCATTCTGAGGGGCATTTTGAGCCCCTCAGAATTTGCTGCCTCTCGATATAGACCATTTTATCAAGCCAGAACACATCTGTTCTACTGTAGCGTGCCATGGCCAAAGCCTGGTTCCCCACTGAAACCTAGCGGGTTCTAGCCTGGATGTAATATGAACTCTAGAGTTTTTTCAAACACTATTTTGTTATTAGAGGATGCTTTAGGTAGGCCACTCTTAGTTGTTTACTCACAGGCCTGTATTGCAGTTACATGGAAGTGAGACATTTTTGGAAAAAAAACTCAAATGTTATTGAAAGATTTAGTGAGGCCAGTAGGGAGTTTTCACACTAGCAGTATATGTGGGAGAGAGTTGCTATAGTTGGAGTACACTGTAATGCAATGCAGGTGGTAGCTCATTCTGAGGGGCATTTTGAGCCCCTCAGAATTTGCTGCCTCTCGATATAGACCATTTTATCAAGCCAGAACACATCTGTTCTACTGTAGCGTCCCATGGCCAAAGCCTGGTTCCCCACCAAAACCTAGCGGCTTCTAGCCTGGATGTAATGTGAACTCGAGAGTATTTTTTCAAACACTCAATTGTTATTAGAGGATGCTTTAGGTAGACAACTCTTAGTTGTTTACTCACAGGCCTGTTTTGCTTTTACATGAAAGTGAGACGTTTTTGGAAAAACCTCAATTGTTATTGAAAGATTATTTAGTGAGGCCAGTAGGGTGTTTTCACACTAGCAGAATATGTTGGAGAGATTTGCTATAGTTGGAGTACACTGTAATGCAATACAGGTGGTAGCTCATTCTGAGGGGCATTTTGAGCCCCTCAGAATTTGCTGCCTCTCCATATATACCATTTTATCAAGACAGAACAGATCTGTTCTACTGTAGCGTCCCATGGCCAAAGGCTGGCTCCCCACCGAAACCTAGCGGGTTCTAGCCTGGATGTAATGTCAACTGGAGAGTATTTTTTAAAACACTCAATTGTTATTAGAGGATGCTTTAGCTAGGTCACTCTTAGTTGTTTTCTCAAAGGCCTGCATTGCAGTTACATGAAAGTGAGACCAAATGTTATTGAAAGATTATTTAGTGAGGCCAGTAGGGTGTTTTCACACTAGCAGAATATGCAGGAGAGAGTTTCTATAGTTGGAGTACACTTTAATGCAATACATGTGGTAGCTCATTCTGAGGGGCATTTTGAGCCTCTCAGAATTTGCTGCCTCTCCTTATAGACCATTTTATAAAGCCAGATCACATCTGTTCTACTGTAGCCTTCCATGGCCAAAGCCTGGCTCCCCACCGAAACCTAGTGGGTTCTAGCCTGGATGTAATGTGATCTCGAGAGTTTTTTCAAACACTCATTTGTTATTAGAGGATGCTTTAGGTAGGCCACTCTTAGTTGTGTACTCACAGGCCTGTTTTGCTTTTACATGAAAGTGAGACCTTTTTGGAAAAACCTCAAATGTTATTGAAAGATTATTTAGTGAGGCCAGTAGGGTGTTTTCACACTAACAGAATATGTTGGAGAGAGTTGCTATAGTTGGAGTACACTGTAATGCAATACAGGTGGTAGCTCATTCTGAGGGGCATTTTGAGCCTCTCAGAATTTGCTGCCTCTCCATATAGACCATTTTATCAAGACAGAACACATGTGTTCTACTGTAGTGTCCCATGGCCAAAGTCTGGCTCCCCCTTGAAACCTAGCAGGTTCTATCCTGGATGTAATGTGAACTAGAGAACGTTTTTTCAAACACTCAATTGTTATTATAGGATGCTTTAGGTTGGCGACTCTTAGTTGTTTACTCACAGGCCTGTATTGCAGTTACATGAAAGTGAGACCTTTTTGGAAAAAACTCAATTGGTATTGAATAATTATTTAGTGAGGCCAGTAGGGTGTTTTCACACTAGCAGAATATGTCGGAGAGAGTTGCTATAGTTGGAGTACACTGTAATGCAATACAGGTGGTAGCTCATTCTGAGGGGCATTTTGAGCCCCTCAGAATTTGCTGCCTCTCGTTATAGACCATTTTATCAAGAAAGAACACATCTGTTCTACTGTAGCGTCCCATGGCCAAAGGCTGGTTCCCCACCGAAACCTAGCGGGTTCTAGCCTGGATGTAATATGAACTCGAGAGTTTTTTCAAACACTCATTTGTTATTAGAGGATGCTTTAGGTAGGCCACACTTAGTTGTTTACTCACAGGCCTGTATTGCAGTTACATGGAAGTGAGACATTTTTGGAAAAAAAACTCAAATGTTATTGAAAGATTTAGTGAGGCCAGTAGGGAGATTTCACACTAGCAGAATATGTGGGAGAGAGTTGCTATAGTTGGAGTACACTGTAATGCAATGCAGGTGGTAGCTCATTCTGAGGGGCATTTTGAGCCCCTCAGAATTTGCTGCCTCTCGATATAGACCATTTTATCAAGCCAGAACACATCTGTTCTACTGTAGCGTCCCATGGCCAAAGCCTGTTTCCCCAACGAAACCTAGCGGGTTCTAGCCTGGATGTAATGTGAACTGGAGAGTATTTTTTCAAACACTCAATTGTTATTAGAGGATGCTTTAGGTAGGCCACTCTTAGTTGTTTACTCACAGGCCTGTATTGCAGTTACATGAAAGTGAGACATTTTTGAAAAAAAAACCTCAAATGTTATTGAAAGATTATTTAGTGAGGCCAGTAGGGTGTTTTCACACTAGCAGAATATGTGGGAGAGAGTTGCTATAGTTGGAGTACACTGTAATGCAATACAGGTGGTAGCTCATTCTGAGGGGCATTTTGAGCCCCTCAGAATTTGCTGCCTCTCCATATAGACCATTTTATCAAGACAGAACACATCTGTTCTACTGTAGCGTCCCATGGCCAAAGCCTGGCTCCCCACCGAAACCTAGTGGGTTCTAGCCTGGATGTAATGTGAACTAGAGAGTTTTTTTCAAACACTCATTTGTTATTAGAGGATGCTTAAGGTAGGCCACTCTTAGTTGTTTACTCACAGGCCTGTATTGCAGTTACATGAAAGTGAGACATTTTTGGAAAAAAAAAACAAATGTTATTGAAAGATTATTTAGTGAGGCCAGTAGGGAGTTTTCACACTAGCAGAATATGTGGGAGAGAGTTGCTATAGTTGGAGTACACTGTAATGCAATACAGGTGGTAGCTCATTCTGAGGGGCATTTTGAGCCCCTCAGAATTTGCTGCCTCTCGATATAGACCATTTTATCAAGCTAGAAGTCATCTGTTCTACTGTAGCATGCCTTTGCCAAAGGCTGGCTCCCCATCGAAACCTAGCGGGTTCTAGTCCTCATATAATGTGAACTGGAGAGTGTTTTTTCAAACACTCAATTGTTATTAGAGGATGCTTTAGGTAGGCCACTCTTAGTTGTTTACTCACAGGCCTGTTTTGCTTTTACATGAAAGTGAGACCTTTTTGGAAAACCTCAATTGTTATTGAAAGATTATTTAGTGAGGCCAGTAGGGTGTTTTCACACTAGCAGAATATGTTGGAGAGAGTTGCTATAGTTGGAGTACACTGTAATGCAATACAGGTGGTAGCTCATTCTGAGGGGCATTTTGAGCCCCTCAGAATTTGCTGCCTCTCCATATAGACCATTTTATCAAGCCAGAACATATCTGTTCTACTGTAGCGTCCCATGGCCAAAGGCTGGCTCCCCACTGAAACCTTGCAGGTTTTAGCCTGGATATAATGTGAACTGGAGAGTGTTTTTTCAAACACTCAATTGTTATTAGAGGATGCTTTAGGTAGACCACTCTTAGTTGTTTACTCACAGGCCTGTTTTGCTTTTACATGAAAGTGAGACCTTTTTGGAAAAAACTCAATTGTTATTGAAAGATTATTTAGTGAGGCCAGTAGGGTGTTTTCACACTAGCAGACTATGTGGGAGAGAGTTGCTATAGTTGGAGTACACTGTAATGCAATACAGGTGGTAGCTCATTCTGAGGGGCATTTTGAGCCCCTCAGAATTTGCTGCCTCTCGATATAGACCATTTTATCAAGCTAGAACTCATCTGTTCTACTGTAGCGTCACTTTGCCTAAGGCTGGCTCCCCATCGAAACCTAGCGGGTTTTAGCCCTGATATAATGTGAACTGGAGAGTGTTTTTCAAACACTCAACTGTTATTAGAGGATGCTTTAGGTAGGCCACTCTTAGTTGTTTACTCACAGGCCTGTATTGCAGTTACATGAAAGTGAGACCTTTTTGGAAAAACCTCAATTGTTATTGAAAGATTATTTAGTGAGGCCAGTAGGGTGTTTTCACACTAGCAGAATATGTGGGAGAGAGTTGCTATAGTTGGAGTACACTGTAATGCAATACAGGTGGTAGCTCATTCTGAGGGGCATTTTCAGCCCCTCAGATTTTGCTGCCTCTCGATATAGACCATTTTATCTAGCTAGAACTCATCTGTTCTACTGTAGCATCCCTTTGCCAAAGGCTGGCTCCCCATCGAAACCTAGCGGGTTCTAGCCCTGATATAATGTGAACTGGAGAGTGTTTTTTCAAACACTCAATTGTTTTTAGAGGATGCTTTATGTAGGCCACTCTTAGTTGTTTCCTCACAGGCCTGTTTTGCTTCTACATGAAAGTGAGACCTTTTTGGAAAAACCTCAATTGTTATTGAAAGATTATTTAGTGAGGCCAGTAGGGTGTTTTCACACTAGCAGATTAAGTTGGAGAGAGTTGCTATAGTTGGAGTACACTGTAGTACAATACAGGTGGTAGCTCATTCTGAGGGGCATTTTGAGCCCCTCAGAATTTGCTGCCTCGCCATATAGACCATTTTATCAAGCCAGAACACATATGTTCTACTGTAGCGTCCCATGGCCAAAGCCTGGCTCCCCATCGAAAACTAGCGGGTTCTAGCCTGGATGTAATGGGAACTGGAGAGTTTTTTCAAACACTCATTTGTTATTAGAGGATGCTTTAGGTAGGCCACTCTTAGTTGGTTACTCACAGGCCTGTATTGCAGTTACATGAAAGTGAGACCTTTTTGGAAAAAACTCAATTGTTATTGAAAGATTATTTAATGAGGTCAATAGGGTGTTTTCACACTAGCAGAATATGTGGGAGAGAGTTGCTATAGTTGGAGTACACTGTAATGCAATACAGGTGGTAGCTCATTCTGAGGGGCATTTTGAGCCCCTCAGAATTTGCTGCCTCTCCATATAGACCATTTTATCAAGACATAATACATCTGTTCTACTGTAGCGTCCCATGGCCAAAGCCTGGCTACCCACCGAAACCTAGGGGGTTCTAGCCTGGATGTAATGTGAACTGGAGACTATTTTGTCAAACACTCAATTGTTATTAGAGGATGCTTTAGCTAGGTCACTCTTAGTTGTTTTCTCAAAGGCCTGCATTGCAGTTACATGAAAGTGAGACCTTTTTGAAAAAAAAACCCTCAATTATTATTGAAAGATTATTTAGTGAGGCCAGTAGGGTGTTTTCACACTAGCAGAATATGTGGGAGAGAGTTGCTATAGTTGAAGTACACTGTAAAGCAATACAGGTGGTAGCTCATTCTGAGGGGCATCTTGAGCCCCTCAGAATTTGCTGCCTCGCCATATAGACCATTTTAAAAAGCCAGAACACATATGTTCTACTGTAGCGTCCCATGGCCAAAGGTTGGCTCCCCACCGAAACCTAGCGGGTTCTAGCCTGGATGTAATGGGAACTGGAGAGTTTTTTCAAACACTCATTTGTTATTAGAGGATGCTTTAGGTAGGCCACTATTAGTTGGTTACTCACAGGCCTGTATTGCAGTTAAATGAAAGTGAGACCTTTTTGGAAAAAACTCAGTTGTTATTGAAAAATTATTTAGTGAGGCCGGTAGGGTGTTTTCACACTAGCAGAATATGTGGGAGAGAGTTGCTATAGTTGGAGTACTCTGTAATGCAATACAGGTGGTAGCTCATTCTGAGGGGCATTTTCAGCCCCTCAGATTTTGCTGCCTCTCGATATAGACCATTTTATCAAGCTAGAACTCATCTGTTCTACTGTAGCATCCCTTTGCCAAAGGCTGGCTCCCCATCGAAACCTAGCGGGTTCTAGCCCTGATATAATGTGAACTGGAGAGTGTTTTTTCAAACACTCAATTGTTATTAGAGGATGCTTTATGTAGGCCACTCTTAGTTGTTTCCTCACAGGCCTGTTTTGCTTCTACATGAAAGTGAGACCTTTTTGGAAAAACCTCAATTGTTATTGAAAGATTATTTAGTGAGGCCAGTAGGGTGTTTTCACACTAGCAGAATATGTGGGAGAGAGTTGCTATAGTTGGAGTACACTGTAATGCAATGCAGGTGGTAGCTCATTCTGAGGGGCATTTTGAGCCCCTCAGAATTTGCTGCCTCTCGATATAGACCATTTTATCAAGCCAGAACACATCTGTTCTACTGTAGCGTGCCATGGCCAAAGCCTGGTTCCCCACTGAAACCTAGCGGGTTCTAGCCTGGATGTAATATGAACTCTAGAGTTTTTTCAAACACTATTTTGTTATTAGAGGATGCTTTAGGTAGGCCACTCTTAGTTGTTTACTCACAGGCCTGTATTGCAGTTACATGGAAGTGAGACATTTTTGGAAAAAAAACTCAAATGTTATTGAAAGATTTAGTGAGGCCAGTAGGGAGTTTTCACACTAGCAGTATATGTGGGAGAGAGTTGCTATAGTTGGAGTACACTGTAATGCAATGCAGGTGGTAGCTCATTCTGAGGGGCATTTTGAGCCCCTCAGAATTTGCTGCCTCTCGATATAGACCATTTTATCAAGCCAGAACACATCTGTTCTACTGTAGCGTCCCATGGCCAAAGCCTGGTTCCCCACCAAAACCTAGCGGCTTCTAGCCTGGATGTAATGTGAACTCGAGAGTATTTTTTCAAACACTCAATTGTTATTAGAGGATGCTTTAGGTAGACAACTCTTAGTTGTTTACTCACAGGCCTGTTTTGCTTTTACATGAAAGTGAGACGTTTTTGGAAAAACCTCAATTGTTATTGAAAGATTATTTAGTGAGGCCAGTAGGGTGTTTTCACACTAGCAGAATATGTTGGAGAGATTTGCTATAGTTGGAGTACACTGTAATGCAATACAGGTGGTAGCTCATTCTGAGGGGCATTTTGAGCCCCTCAGAATTTGCTGCCTCTCCATATATACCATTTTATCAAGACAGAACAGATCTGTTCTACTGTAGCGTCCCATGGCCAAAGGCTGGCTCCCCACCGAAACCTAGCGGGTTCTAGCCTGGATGTAATGTCAACTGGAGAGTATTTTTTAAAACACTCAATTGTTATTAGAGGATGCTTTAGCTAGGTCACTCTTAGTTGTTTTCTCAAAGGCCTGCATTGCAGTTACATGAAAGTGAGACCAAATGTTATTGAAAGATTATTTAGTGAGGCCAGTAGGGTGTTTTCACACTAGCAGAATATGCAGGAGAGAGTTTCTATAGTTGGAGTACACTTTAATGCAATACATGTGGTAGCTCATTCTGAGGGGCATTTTGAGCCTCTCAGAATTTGCTGCCTCTCCTTATAGACCATTTTATAAAGCCAGAACACATCTGTTCTACTGTAGCCTTCCATGGCCAAAGCCTGGCTCCCCACCGAAACCTAGTGGGTTCTAGCCTGGATGTAATGTGATCTCGAGAGTTTTTTCAAACACTCATTTGTTATTAGAGGATGCTTTAGGTAGGCCACTCTTAGTTGTGTACTCACAGGCCTGTTTTGCTTTTACATGAAAGTGAGACCTTTTTGGAAAAACCTCAAATGTTATTGAAAGATTATTTAGTGAGGCCAGTAGGGTGTTTTCACACTAACAGAATATGTTGGAGAGAGTTGCTATAGTTGGAGTACACTGTAATGCAATACAGGTGGTAGCTCATTCTGAGGGGCATTTTGAGCCTCTCAGAATTTGCTGCCTCTCCATATAGACCATTTTATCAAGACAGAACACATGTGTTCTACTGTAGTGTCCCATGGCCAAAGTCTGGCTCCCCCTTGAAACCTAGCAGGTTCTATCCTGGATGTAATGTGAACTAGAGAACGTTTTTTCAAACACTCATTTGTTATTAGAGGATGCTTTAGGTAGGCCACACTTAGTTGTTTACTCACAGGCCTGTATTGCAGTTACATGGAAGTGAGACATTTTTGGAAAAAAAACTCAAATGTTATTGAAAGATTTAGTGAGGCCAGTAGGGAGATTTCACACTAGCAGAATATGTGGGAGAGAGTTGCTATAGTTGGAGTACACTGTAATGCAATGCAGGTGGTAGCTCATTCTGAGGGGCATTTTGAGCCCCTCAGAATTTGCTGCCTCTCGATATAGACCATTTTATCAAGCCAGAACACATCTGTTCTACTGTAGCGTCCCATGGCCAAAGCCTGTTTCCCCAACGAAACCTAGCGGGTTCTAGCCTGGATGTAATGTGAACTGGAGAGTATTTTTTCAAACACTCAATTGTTATTAGAGGGTGCTTTAGGTAGACCACTCTTAGTTGTTTACTCACAGGCCTGTTTTGCTTTTACATGAAAGTGAGACCTTTTTGGAAAAACCTCAATTGTTATTGAAAGATTATTTAGTGAGGCCAGTAGGGTGTTTTCACACTAGCAGAATATGTTGGAGAGATTTGCTATAGTTGGAGTACACTGTAATGCAATACAGGTGTGTGGCAAGGGGGGCGTGGTTCAGCGAGGTCTGCAGCGGGAGAGAGAGCCGCGGGACGAGCGGTAAGTGAGTGGGTTGGACGCAGATTAATAACACCTGTCTCTTGTTCCAGTAATGAGCGCGGAGAGGGTATAAAACCTCGGCGGAACCAGAGACCAGTGAGAGAGAGAGACGGACGGTTGATGCTGAAACACAGACTGAGAAACCGGAAGCCGGAAGTGCCGACCCGGAAGTGATCGCGAGTGTTTGGAGTTGGAAAGAATCTCCACACCATAAGTGTGCTTTTGATATATTGAGTTGATAAATAAAAGAGCATCAACCGTCCAGCCGACCCCCGTGTCCTCTTCCTTCCTCACATTAAGAACTTTGTTACATTGGTGCCGAAACCCGGGAGGAAGTAGGACAGCGCCGCCGCCATGCAAACGCCCTCCGCCTCGCCATTTGCGGACATTATTACATCCCTCGCGGTCCTCCATCAGGACCAACACCAAGCCATGCTGGACCTTCGGGCAGACCAGGAGCGCCGCTTCGAGGCCATTGCCCGAGGCCAGCAAGAGGACCGCGAGAAGTTCCGGAGCTGGATCGACCGGGAGGCTCGCACCGAAGCCGCCGGGCTCGCCAGCGCACCGGTCCACGTGGCCCTGCACAAAATGGGGCCACAGGATGACCCAGAGGCGTTCGTTGACCTCTTTCAAAAGGCCGCGGAGGCCTGCGGGTGGCCCCGGGCACAGTGGCCGGTGCGCCTGATACCACTGCTGACAGGCGAGGCCCAGGCGGCTGCACAACAGCTACCGGTGGCGAACCTCCTGGACTATGATGACCTAAAGAAGGCCATCCTCCAGCGGGTCGGCCGCTCCCCGGAGCAACACCGACAGAGGTTCCGCTCCCTGGAGAGGGGGGAGGCCGGCCGACCCTTCGCGATGGCCCAACAGCTCCGGGACTCATGCCGCAGATGGCTCCTGGCCGGCGGAAGCGACGTGGACCGCATCGTCGATCTGGTGGTACTGGAGCAGTTCATCGCTCGGCTCCCAAGGAAAACTGCCGAGTGGGTCCAGTGCCACCGGCCCACGTCGCTGGAGACGGCCATCCACCTGGCGGAGGACCACCTGGTGGCGTGCCCGGGGGTCGGCGCACCCCTTTTAACCTCTCGCTCTCTCTCTCCCCCCTCTGTGTCTCCCTCTCCTCCTATCCCTCTCCCTAGGTCACGCCCTCCGGGCCCTCCTCGGATTCCCCCCAGAGGCCGGGGAGGGATGGGCCCTGGACCGCTCGGGAGTTCGCGGGCTCCGCCCAGGGGGGCGGGGCTGCTGGGGATGGGGGGTGATAGTGGCTCTGGTTCCGCGCCCTCCCCGCGCTCATTGTCCAACCCACTCCCCGCCGCAGGGGTGGCGGGTAAGCCTGGGCTGGCCTGCTGGCGGTGCGGTGATCCGGATCATTTTGTGGACCGATGTCCGAGGATGGACGTCGGGACAATGATCCGGATCCCGGACGTCCAGCGGACCACCCCCGATCAAGCAGGAGAGTACCAAATTCCTGTAAGTATCAAGGGGGGTACATATCAGGCCTTGGTGGATTCAGGATGTAACCAAACCTCGATCCATCAAAGCCTGATGCAGCCTGGGGCATTGGATACAAGCCGCATGGTTAAGGTGCGGTGTGTGCACGGGGATGTGGTGGAATATCCGGTTGTCCCAGTCACGATACAATTTCGGGGGCAAAAGCATAGTATAGAGGTGGCGGTTAGTCCACACCTCCGGCATCCGCTAATTCTGGGGACGAATTGGCCCGCCTTTACGGCTTTATTGGGATCGTTGTGTGCGGATGCCGCTTGGGGGAAAAAGGCAAGGAAGGGGGCGGTGCGAGTACAGCTTGGGGAGACTGAACCGGGACCCTCGGAGACAACTCCAGAGGAACCGAGCGGGATTGAGAGACTAATTCTCTCGGACCGCGATGACTTTCCTCTGGAGCAGTCCCAGGACGACACCCTTAAGAACGCTTTCCAGCAGGTCCGATCGATCGACGGACAGTCTCTCCAACCTGCCTTGCCTGTCTCCTATCCTTATTTTGCCATAATAAAAGATCGGTTGTATCGAGTGACCCAAGACACTCAGACAAAGGTAGATACAACCCAGTTGTTAGTACCAAAGAGCCGCCGGGAAATGCTTTTCCAGGCGGCTCACTCTAACCCGATGGCGGGCCACCTGGGACAGGCGGCCACGCTGAATCGTTTAATGACCCGATTTTTTTGGCCAGGCATTCATGACAATGTGCGCAGGTGGTGCGCGTCTTGTCCTGAATGTCAGTTGGTGAATCCACTGGCCGCCCCAAAAGCGCCATTGCGCCCCCTTCCATTAATGCAGGTCCCCTTCGAGAGAATTGCGATGGACCTCATCGGGCCATTAGAGCGATCCGCACGCGGACATCGTTTTGCGCTAGTTATCGTGGACTACGCAACACGATATCCGGAAGCAGTGGCTCTCCGCAACATCTCTGCGAAGAGTGTTGCGGACGCACTGTTTCGTTTAATCTCCCGAGTGGGGATTCCGAAGGAAATCCTCACTGATCAAGGCACGGCGTTTATGTCACGCACGTTAAGCGAATTGTACGGATTATTGGGCATTAAATCCATTCGAACAAGCGTCTATCACCCACAAACAGACGGCTTGGTCGAACGATTTAATCGCACTCTTAAATCCATGATCCGTAAATTCGTACAGGAAGACGCCAAAAATTGGGATCGGTGGTTAGAACCCCTCTTATTTGCTGTGCGGGAGGTCCCGCAAGCCTCCACGGGGTTTTCCCCCTTCGAGCTTCTCTACGGACGGCAGCCCCGGGGGGTGCTGGACGTCCTACGAGAAACTTGGGAGGAGGGGCCTTCTTTGGCCAAGAACGAAATTCAGTATGTGCTGGACTTGCGAACAAAACTCCACACCTTGGGGCGGCTATCGAGGGAGAATTTGTTGCAAGCCCAGGACCGCCAGAGCCGGTCATATAACAGGGGTACAAAACTACGCAAATTCACACCGGGAGAGAAAGTGCTCGTTCTACTCCCTACGTCGAGCTCAAAATTAATGTCAAAGTGGCAGGGGCCGTTTGAGGTCGCACGACAGGTAGGAGAGCTCGATTATGAAGTGATACGATCCGATAGGAACGGGGCACGTCAAATATACCACCTCAACCTGCTAAAAAAATGGAATGAGGTGGAATCAGTGTTGTTGGCAACGGTGATCGGGGGAGAGGATGATCTCGGGCCAGAGGCGAGCATTAAAGCGCAATCAGTCGCGCTGGCCCCTGGGGGAGATCACCTCTCACCGTTACAACTCACTGATTTATCAAAATTGCAGGCGGAGTTCGCTGACGTGTTCTCGCCCCTACCGGGACGTACCGACTTGATTCAGCACCATATCGAGACCGAGCCGGGCGTGGTAGTTCGCAGCCGGCCGTATCGCTTGCCTGAACACAAGAAAAAGGTAGTTCAGGAAGAATTAGGCGCAATGCTCGACATGGGAGTAATCGAGGAGTCCAACAGTGACTGGGCGAGCCCGATAGTTTTGGTTCCCAAAACAGACGGCTCGGTCAGGTTCTGTGTGGACTACCGCAAGGTGAACGCTGTGTCGAAATTCGACGCGTATCCAATGCCGCGGGTTGACGAGTTGCTTGATCGGTTGGGCACGGCTCGATTTTATTCGACGCTGGACTTAACAAAGGGCTATTGGCAGATCCCCTTGTCTCCATTGTCCAAAGAAAAGACAGCTTTCACCACGCCGTTTGGATTGCACCAATTTGTCACGCTTCCTTTCGGGTTGTTCGGGGCGCCCGCTACCTTTCAGCGCCTCATGGACAGGATTTTGCGTCCCCATGCCGCATATGCTGCTGCCTATCTGGATGATATCGTGATTTACAGTCACGATTGGCAGCGGCATATGCAGCATGTCAGGGCGGTCTTGAGGTCGCTGAGGGGAGCGGGGCTCACGGCCAACCCAAAGAAGTGTGCGATTGGGCGGGTGGAAGTAAGGTATCTGGGCTTCCACTTGGGTCATGGACAAGTGCGTCCCCAAATTGATAAGACCGCAGCAATTGCAACCTGTCCGAGACCCAAGACCAAAAAGGAGGTTAGGCAGTTCTTGGGGCTGGCGGGATATTATAGACGGTTCATACCAAATTATTCGGACCTCACCAGCCCTTTGACTGACCTTACTAGAAAGGGGCTACCAGATACGGTCCAGTGGACGGAGCCGTGTCAACAGGCTTTTACCCGAGTGAAGGCTGCTCTATGTGGCGGGCCGCTCTTACACTCCCCTGACTTTTCTCTCCCTTTCTTGTTGCAGACTGACGCGTCGGACAGGGGGCTGGGCGCAGTCCTGGCCCAGGAGGTGGAGGGGGGAGACCGGCCGGTGCTGTACATTAGCCGTAAGCTCTCCAAGAGGGAAGCTAAGTACAGCACCATAGAGAAGGAGTGTCTGGCCATCAGGTGGGCCGTTCTCACCCTCCGCTACTACCTCCTGGGGCGAGAGTTCACCCTCTGTTCGGACCACGCTCCTCTCCAATGGCTCCACCGCATGAAGGATACCAACGCGCGGATCACCCGTTGGTATCTAGCTCTTCAGCCGTTTAAATTCAAGGTGGTCCACAGGCCGGGTGCTCAGATGGCTGTGGCCGATTTCCTCTCCAGAAATGGGGGGGGGGGGCTGCAGGCCGGACGGCTCCCCGGCCTGAGTCGGGCGGTGGGGGTATGTGGCAAGGGGGGCGTGGTTCAGCGAGGTCTGCAGCGGGAGAGAGAGCCGCGGGACGAGCGGTAAGTGAGTGGGTTGGACGCAGATTAATAACACCTGTCTCTTGTTCCAGTAATGAGCGCGGAGAGGGTATAAAACCTCGGCGGAACCAGAGACCAGTGAGAGAGAGAGACGGACGGTTGATGCTGAAACACAGACTGAGAAACCGGAAGCCGGAAGTGCCGACCCGGAAGTGATCGCGAGTGTTTGGAGTTGGAAAGAATCTCCACACCATAAGTGTGCTTTTGATATATTGAGTTGATAAATAAAAGAGCATCAACCGTCCAGCCGACCCCCGTGTCCTCTTCCTTCCTCACATTAAGAACTTTGTTACAAGGTGGTAGCTCATTCTGAGGGGCATTTTGAGCCCCTCAGAATTTGCTGCCTCTCCATATATACCATTTTATCAATACAGAACAGATCTGTTCTACTGTAGCGTCCCATGGCCAAAGGCTGGCTCCCCACCGAAACCTAGCGGGTTCTAGCCTGGATGTAATGGGAACTGGAGAGTTTTTTCAAACACTCATTTGTTATTAGAGGATGCTTTAGCTAGGTCTCTCTTAGTTGTTTTCTCAAAGGCCTGCATTGCAGTTACATAAAATTGAGACCTTTTTGGAAAAAAAAAACCTCAATTATTATTGAAAGATTATTTAGTGAGGCCAGTAGGGTTTTTTCACACTAGCAGAATATGTGGGAGAGAGTTGCTATAGTTGAAGTACACTGTAAAGCAATACAGGTGGTAGCTCATTCTGAGGGGCATTTTGAGCCCCTCAGAATGTGCTGCCTCGCCATATAGACCATTTTATCAAGCCAGAACACATATGTTCTACTGTAGCGTCCCATGGCCAAAGGCTGGCTCCCCACCGAAACCTATGGGTTCTAGCCTGGATGTAATGGGAACTGGAGAGTTTTTTCAAACACTCATTTGTTATTAGAGGATGCTTTAGGTAGGCCACTCTTAGTTGGTTACTCACAGGCCTGTATTGCAGTTACATGAAAGTGAGACCTTTTTGGAAAAAACTCAATTGTTATTGAAAGATTATTTACTGAGGCCAGTAGGGTGTTTTCACACTAGCAGAACATGTGGGAGAGAGTTGCTATAGTTGGAGTACACTGTAATGCAATACAGGTGGTAGCTCATTCTGAGGGGCATTTTCAGCCCCTCAGAATTTGCTGCCTCTCGATATAGACCATTTTATCAAGCTAGAACTCATCTGTTCTACTGTAGCATCCCTTTGCCAAAGGCTGGCTCCCCATCGAAACCTAGCGGGTTCTAGCCCTGATATAATGTGAACTCGAGAGTGTTTTTTCAAACACTCAATTGTTATTAGAGGATGCTTTAGGTAGGCCACTCTTAGTTGTTTACTCACAGGCCTGAATTGCAGTTACATGAAAGTGAGACTTTTTTGGAAAAAAAACTCAAATGTTATTGAAAGATTATTTAGTGAGGCCAGTAGGGAGTTTTCACACTAGCAGAATATGTGGGAGAGAGTTGTTATAGTTGGAGTACACTGTAATGCAATACAGGTGGTAGCTCATTCTGAGGGGCATTTTGAGCCCCTCAGAATTTGCTGCCTCTCGATATAGACCATTTTATCAAGCTAGAACTCATCTGTTCTGCTGTAGCGTCCCTTTGCCAAAGGCTGGCTCCCCATCGAAACCTAGCGGGTTCTAGCCCTGATATAATGTGAACTGGAGAGTGTTTTTTCAAACATTCAATTGTTATTAGAGGATGCTTTAGGTAGGCCACTCTTAGTTGTTTACTCACAGGCCTGTTTTGCTTTTACATGAAAGTGAGACCTTTTTGGAAAAACCTCAATTGTTATTGAAAGATTATTTAGTGAGGCCAGTAGGGTGTTTTCACACTAGCAGAATATGTTGGAGAGAGCTGCTATAGTTGGAGTACACTGTAATGCAATACAGGTGGTAGCTCATTCTGAGGGGAATTTTGAGCCTCTCAGAATTTGCTGCCTCTCGATATAGACCATTTTATCAAGCCAGAACACATCTGTTCTACTGTAGCGTCCCATGGCCAAAACCTGTTTCCCCAACGAAACCTAGCGGGTTCTAGCCTGGATGTAATGTGAACTGGAGAGTATTTTTTCAAACACTCAATTGTTATTAGAGGGTGCTTTAGGTAGACCACTCTTAGTTGTTTACTCACAGGCCTGTTTTGCTTTTACATGAAAGTGAGACCTTTTTGGAAAAACCTCAATTGTTATTGAAAGATTATTTAGTGAGGCCAGTAGGGTGTTTTCACACTAGCAGAATATGTGGGAGAGAGTTGCTATAGTTGGAGTACACTGTAATGCAATACAGGTGGTAGCTCATTCTGAGGGGCATTTTGAGCCCCTCAGAATTTGCTGCCTCTCGTTATAGACCATTTTATCAAGACAGAACACATCTGTTCTACTGTAGCGTCCCATGGCCAAAGGCTGGTTCCCCACCGTAACCTAGCGGGTTCTAGCCTGGATGTAATATGAACTCGAGAGTTTTTTCAAACACTCATTTGTTATTAGAGGATGCTTTAGGTAGGCCACTCTTAGTTGTTTACTCACAGGCCTGTATTGCAGTTACATGGAAGTGAGACCTTTTTGGAAAAACCTCAATTGTTATTGAAAGATTATTTAGTGAGGCCAGTAGGGTGTTTTCACACTAGCAGAATATGTTGGAGAGATTTGCTATAGTTGGAGTACACTGTAATGCAATACAGGTGGTAGCTCATTCTGAGGGGCATTTTGAGCCCCTCAGAATTTGCTGCCTCTCCATATATACCATTTTATCAAGACAGAACAGATCTGTTCTACTGTAGCGTCCCATGGCCAAAGGCTGGCTCCCCACCGAAACCTAGCGGGTTCTAGCCTGGATGTAATGTCAACTGGAGAGTATTTTTTAAAACACTCAATTGTTATTAGAGGATGCTTTAGCTAGGTCACTCTTAGTTGTTTTCTCAAAGGCCTGCATTGCAGTTACATGAAAGTGAGACCAAATGTTATTGAAAGATTATTTAGTGAGGCCAGAAGGGTGTTTTCACACTAGCAGAATATGCAGGAGAGAGTTGCTATAGTTGGAGTACACTGTAATGCAATACAGGTGGTAGCTCATTCTGAGGGGCATTTTGAGCCCCTCAGAATTTGCTGCCTCTCCATATAGACCATTTTATCAAGACAGAACACATCTGTTCTACTGTAGCGTCCCATGGCCAAATTCTGGCTCCCCCTCGAAACCTAGCAGGTTCTAGCCTGGATGTAATGTAAACTGGAGAGTATTTTTTCAAACACTTAATTGTTATTAGAGGATGCTTTAGGTAGGCCACTCTTAGTTGTTTACTCACAGGGCTCTATTGCAGTTACATGAAAGTGAGACATTTTTGGAAAAAACTCAATTGTTATTGAAAGATTATTTAGTGAGGCCAGTAGGGTGTTTTCACACTAGCAGAATATGCAGGAGAGAGTTGCTATAGTTGGAGTACACTGTAATGCAATACAGGTGGTAGCTCATTCTGAGGGGCATTTTGAGCCCCTCAGAATTTGCTGCCTCTCCATATAGACCATTTTATCAAGACAGAACACATCTGTTCTACTGTAGCGTCCCATGGCCAAATTCTGGCTCCCCCTCGAAACCTAGCAGGTTCTAGCCTGGATGTAATGTAAACTGGAGAGTATTTTTTCAAACACTTAATTGTTATTAGAGGATGCTTTAGGTAGGCCACTCTTAGTTGTTTACTCACAGGGCTCTATTGCAGTTACATGAAAGTGAGACATTTTTGGAAAAAACTCAATTGTTATTGAAAGATTATTTAGTGAGGCCAGTAGGGTGTTTTCACACTAGCAGAATATGCAGGAGAGAGTTGCTATAGTTGGAGTACACTGTAATGCAATAAAGGTGGTAGCTCATTCTGAGGGACATGTTGCACCCCTCAGAATTTGCTGCCTCTCCATATAGACCATTTTATCAAGACAGAACACATCTGTTCTACTGTAGCATCCCATGGCCAAAGTCTGGCTCCCCCTCGAAACCTAGCAGATTCTAGCCTGGATGTAATGTGAACTATAGAGTATTTTTTCTAACACTTAATTGTTATTAGAGGATGCTTTAGGTAGGCCACTCTTAGTTGTTTACTCACAGGGCTGTATTGCAGTTACATGAAAGTGAGACATTTTTGGAAAAAACTCAATTGTTATTGAAAGATTATTTAGTGAGGCCAGTAGGGTGTTTTCACACTAGCAGAATATGCAGGAGAGAGTTGCTATAGTTGGAGTACACTGTAATGCAATACAGGTGGTAGCTCATTCTTGAGGGGCATTTTAATTGTTATTAGAGGATGCTTTAGACAGAGATGGGACCATGTCACACATGTGCAAGTCTCAAGTCTTAACCTTCAAGTCTCAAGTAAGTCCTAAGTATTTTTTTTCCTAGGCAAGTCAAGTCCTGTAGTAGGTCAAGTCAAATCCATGTCAAATCACATTATTTTTGTAATTTTACCTGCAGAATCTGATCTTAAATAAAGTGAAAAGACAATATATAAATAACTGTCAGTAAATTACAATAATTTGGATTTGCATTGTAAATACTCATTTTCAGTAAAATACATAATGGAATCAAACAAAACTGTAATTTCATAAATTGTTCTGTTACAGTAATTGTCAAAGCTAACAATAATTAAAGAGTAAATGTTTAGTTGGTAGTCTGGCTCCCTCTACTGGCTGTTCTGGGGATAATGCATTATAGTGCTGTCATTAGCATGTGACTGATCAGATGTCTAACAAGGAAACAAGTGCCTTCCATGCGGCTGTTCTATTCCTGAGTCAAGAAACATCGAATCAGTACCCGTCTGCAATCATCCTTGGCCTTTGGTAGCTTCGTCGGTATGTTTTATAGTTATTGTTCATATTACAATTGCATTTGAAATATTTTGAAGTGCATCTCAGATATGGATTGTATGGGAGCTATTGGTATGCTTAGCGTTTTCATTTCAATTTATTTACATATTGTTACATAAGTTAAATCTAGATTACAGAGATGTTTGTAGGAAGCATTTGTGTAAATACATATTACTGATGTAAATTCATATTGTTCTTATTCTTCTTATTTCATAGTTTTACCCTACCCTTATTAAAATATGTAAAAGGACATTCCGTGTCTGTGAATTTGATGAGGGGGAGTTTAGCTTGCTGTTGAAGTATACCGAGGACATATATGACGAACAGTACAGTAAAACGACGGCTCTGTCGGGCAGGACATTGCAGTTCAAGCTGATTCTAGCAAGTAATCTTCTGTTTTTCAAACCATGTCGAAGAAAAGCTTGTCAACATGGAAGACCAGGTCTCGTGTTTCCACACAACATACAGGTCACTCTTCAGCAAGTTCTGTGGCTGCATTAGCACGTGCGGAAGCGGAGGCTTTAAAGGCACGTCTTTCATTTGTGGAGAAAGAAATGAAAATGAAAATAGAAAAAGCTCATTTAGAAGCATCGATGGACAAGTTAAAGCAAGAGCAAGAAACTGCAGCAGCTGTAGCAAAGGCTGAAGCACTCGAAGCTGCTGTTGATCATCACAGTGAAAGATTAAGTGGTAGACTCTTTCAAGATCGTACTCTAGTAGATTCAGCACAGTGTACTAAAGATTATGTCATGCAGCAAGTACAGACAAATAGCCCACCTCTCACAATGCCTGGTGTGGAGCAATTTTCTGATGACCAAATAGGGGAAGTTCATGAACGACAACAACTCAGCACACCAGTATTTAATCCAGAGGGCAACCCTTCTTCAGGGTTTGCGCCCGCTGCTGCACAGGTTCATAATAATTCCAATATGAATGACTTTGTGGGTTGAATGCGAATTACCCAGAGAGAGGGTTGAAAATTATCTGGGCCAGACTTGAGGAATGCTATGGCTCACCTGAGGTGATAGAGAATTCACTGTTCAGACGCCTTGAGAGCTTTCCCAAACTAACAAACAAGGATTATGTGAAACTAAGAGAGCTAAGTGATTTACTCATGGAGTTACAATTAGCCAAGGTTGATGGAGACTTGCCTGGACTTGCGGTACTTGACACTGCTCGTGGAGTAAATCCTGTAGTTGAAAAAATTCCTTTCGGACTTCAGGATAGGTGGTTATCTGTGGGATCTGACTATAAACTGAAAAACAATGTCCCATTTCCTCCCATTGATGTGTTTGTGGAGTTTATTACTCAACAGTCAATGATCAGAAATGACCCAAGTTTCAGTTTTGCATCTCGTGTAGATGCTCCTACTAAGCTAACTTCTTGGAAACAGCTTAAACAGAAGGAGATTTCAGTCCACAAGACAGGTGTGTCACCTACTCGCTCCTTTGACAAAGATAAGCACTTTAACAGTAACTGTGACAAGCTATGTCTCATACACAAAAAGGCACATCCTCTTTGCAAGTGTTGTGTCTTCCGAGAAAAGCCGTTTGAAGAGCGCAAAGCTTTTCTGAAAGAAAATGGAATCTGCATCAGATGTTGCATGTCTTCAACGCACATTGCAAAAAATTGCAACGCCTATGTTACATGTGCAGAGTGTGGTAGTGAGAGGCATGACACTGCCCTTCACCAAGATCCAGCACCCAGGTCTGAAGATCCAAGACACCATCCAGAGCATGGCGGGGAGGGAGATCTTGTACCATCTTCTGGCATCTCATCACATTGCACTCAAGTCTGTGGTGGTAATCTAACTGGCAGATCATGCTCAGATCTGTCTTGCCAAGTTTTATCTTAGTGGTTGCCGTGATAAAGCAGTGAAGCTTTATGCAATAATTGATGATCAAAGTAATAGATCAATGGCTCGTTCTGAGTTGTTTGATATGTTTGGCATCCAAAGCCCTAGTTCACCATATTCGTTAAGGACCTGTGCTGGTATTATGGAGACAACAGGAAGACGAGCAAGCGGCTTCCAAATTGAATCCATTGATGGTCATACCAGTCTTCCACTTCCAGATCTGATCGAATGTAATGAGATTCCAAATAACTGTTCAGAGATTCCTTCACCTTCCGCTGCGCTTCACTATCCCATCTTAAAACAGTGGCACATCTCATCCCGGAACTTGATCCAGATGCTCACATCTTACTTCTCCTTGGACGGGATGTTCTCAGAGTGCATAAAGTGCGTAAACTAATTAATGGCCCACATGACTTGCCATTTGCACAAAAACTTGATTTGGGATGGGTCATCGTAGGCAATGTCTGTCTAGGAAATGTCCATAAGCCAATCACGGTTAACACACTCTACACCACGACTCTGGATAATGGGCGGCCTTCCCTCTTTGCACCATGCCCTAACATTCTGCAGGTTAAGGACAGATACAGTGGTTCCCATATTCCATGCTGCAGAAAACTTAAAACTTAAACACCAATCAGACCACATGGGTGACACTGTATTTCAACGTACAAAAGATTATGATAAAATGGCTCTGTCCATTGAAGATGGCTACTTTCTGGATATTATGGAAGGAGGGTTTAAGAAAGCTGAAAACAACAGTTGGGTAGCACCACTGCCATTTAAAACCCATGACAGCGTCTTCCTGAAAATAAGACACAAGCAATGAAACGCCTCTCATCACTCTTACGCAACGTTGAGAGAAAACCACAGAGGAAAGAACACTTTGTCTCCTTCATGGAGAAAATGTTTTAGAATGGGCATGCCGAGTTGGCTCCACCTCTCAAAGACGAAGAGGAACTATGGTATCTCCCCATCTTTGGTGTATACCATCCAAAGAAACCTGGACAAATCCGGGTGGTGTTCGATTCTAGTGCCCAATATAATGGGGTCTCCCTTAATGATGTGCTATTAACAGGCCCTGACCTCAATAATTCTCTCTTGGGTCTGCTTATTCGATTCCGTAAAGAGTCAGTTGCCATAACTGCAGACATCCAACAGATGTTTTATTTTTTTCTCGTTAGAGAAGAAGACCGCAACCTTCTGAGATTTTTGTGGTTCCGAGACAATGACCCCAGCAAAGACATTGTGGAGTATCGTATGAAGGTACATGTCTTTGGAAATAGCCCGTCACCAGCCATAACCATCTATGGTCTCAGAAAATCTTCCCACCTGGAAGGACAAGAGCAGGATTCTGAAGTGCAGAACTTCATAGAACGTGATTTCTACGTAGATGATGGTTTAAAATCCGTTTCCACTGTGGAAGCAGCAGTGAGTTTGCTGAAGCGTACCCAAGACATTCTTGACAGATCAAATGGGAGGTTGCACAAGATTGCCTCAAATAGGAAAGAGGTCATGGAGGCCTTCCCATCACAAGATTATGCAAGCGATCTAAAAGATCTGGATCTTGACACAGATAGTCTTCCCATACAGCACAGTCTGGGCCTAAACTGGGACCTCAAAACAGACCATTTCATTTTTCAAGTGCCGGACGGAATGAAGCCCTTCACACATCGAGGAGTCTTGTCGACCATCAATAGTCTGTTCGACCCTTTAGGATTTGAGGCGCCAGTAACCATCCAAGGTAAATTTATTCTGCGAGAGTTAAGCTTGGGGAACACGGATTGGGACTCTCCACTGCCCCAGTACATGGAAGAGACATGGGACGCATGGCGCAATTCCCTTCAAGAGCTAAGACACCTTCAGATACCTAGAACTTACTCAGAACGATCAACCTCAGAAGCTGCATGCAGAGAGTTGTGTGTGTTTTCAGATGCTTCCACCAAAGCTATTGCAGCAGTTGTTTATCTGAATCTCTCTTATGTCGAAAGAAGCGATCCCGCAAGCTTTGTGATAGGTAAAGTGAAACTTGCTCCACTTCCTGAACATACCATCCCAAAGTTAGAACTGTGCACTGCAGTCTTGGCAGTGGAATTGGCGGACCTCATCTCATCTGAGATTGACATTGATCTTGACACTATTACTTTCTACACTGACAGCAAGGTGGTATTGGGATATATACATAATCAGACAAGACGCTTCTATGTTTATGTCAACAACCGAGTCTTAAGGATAAGAAGATCCAGTCGACCTGAACAGTGGTATTATGTACGCACAGACCAAAATCCAGCAGATATAGCCACAAGGTCCATTTCTGCAGTGTGCCTTGCAAACAGCCCATGGCCCATATTTTGGGCCCCACGTTCCTTGCAGATTTTTCTAGCCCTCCAAAGAAGGAAACTTTCGAGCTCATAAATCCTGCACTCGATGTGAATGTTTGACCAGAAGTGTCCAATATGAGAACCACAACTGTGACCAAGAAGCTGGGATCACATTGCTTCTCCAGGTTCTCTAATTGGCAATCCCTTATCCGTTCAATCGGAAGCCTTATTCATATTGCCAAAGTTTTCCATGAACCAGTAACGGATGAATCCTCATGCCGCAGAGTGTGGCATTATTGTCCAACAGCTTGCTCGTCAGAGAACTTCTCAAAGGCTGAGAATGTTATCCTTCGTACCGTACAGGAAGAAACCTATGCGACAGAAATTTCATGCATCAAGAGTGGGAATAATCTGCCTAGAAGTAGTCCACTACTTCCACTGAATCCATTCATTGACGAACAGGGGCTTCTGAGAGTTGGAGGTAGCATTTCAGCAGCGAAATTGGATCAGGCTGAAAATAATCCCTTAATTGTTCCTGGTAAGCATCATGTTGGATCCTTATTGGTAAGGTATTATCACCAACAAACCCAGCATCAAGGACGCTTGCTCACCGAAGGAGCTATCCGTGCAGCTGGTCTATGGATCATTGGAGGCAAGAGGCTTGTGAATAACGTCCTGTTCCATTGTGTCCTTTGTCGAAAACTTTGTGGCCACCTCCAAATTCAGAAGATGGCTTCTCTTCCATTGGACCGGATATCTACAGATCCTCCCTTCACTAACGTAGGCCTAGATGTATTCGGCCCATGGACCATCTATGCGCGTCGGACAAGAGGAGGTTTTGACACATGACAAAAGATGGGCAGTGATCTTCACTTGTCTCAGTGTCAGGGCAGTTCACATTGATAAAACTGGAGGTGTCCAACGACTCAATTACTTCAAAGACCTCAGGTGCTTCTTTGCTCTCCGAGGTCCAGTACAACAAATTTGCTCAGATCGTGGGACAAATTTCATTGGTGGATGTAAGGAGCTTCGGATCCCTTCCAACATTGACGATAAAAGTGTTCAAAAGTACTTGGCAGAACATGGTTGCTCTTGGATATTCAATCCTCCTCATTCCTCCCACATGGGTGGCTCATGGGAAAGGATGATAGGGATGGCAAGGAAGATACTAGACTCCATGTTCCTTCAGCTAGGGCACATAAAACTAACTCAGGAAGTGCTCACTACTTTCATGGCTGAAGTAACTGCCATCATCAATGCTAGACCCCTGGTACTGGTGTCTACTGATCCAAGTGACCCGTTTCTCCTCACGCCTTCCATTCTTCTCACACAGAAAGTGTGCACCCCTGTCGCTCCTGCTGGTAACTTTGGAACCAATGATCTTTTCCAACGTCAATGGCGACAAGTCCAGCATCTTGCTAACACATTTTGGGATAGATGGAGGAAACAGTATCTGGGTTCAATACAGACACGCAGGAAGTGGCAATCTGACCGACCCAATGTTGATCCAGGAAGCATTGTGCTCCTCAAAGTTAGCGAAGCAAAAAGAAACGAATGGCCAATGGGAATTTTTACACAGGTCTATCCAAGCAAAGACGGAAAAGTTTGCAAGGTGGAAATAAGAGTTCCCAAACAAGATGGCACCAAGGTCTTCCTTAGTCCAGTAACTGAGATTTTTCTGCTCCTTCCTCCTGAATCCAAGTAAATGTATCAAATGAAGTTGCATAGTGGTGGCGATTAACCACGCCAGACGGGGAGTGTTCTGTTACAGTAATTGTCAAAGCTAACAATAATTAAAGAGTAAATGTTTAGTTGGTAGTTTGGCTCCCTCTACTGGCTGTTCTGGGGATAATGCATTATAGTGCTGTCATTAGCATGTGGCTGATCAGATGACTAACAAGGAAACAAGTGCCTTCCATGCGGCTGTTCTATTCCTGAGTCAAGAAACAGTGAATCAGTACCCGTCTGCAATCATCCTTGGCCTTTGGTAGCTTCGTCGGTATGTTTTATAGTTATTGTTCATATTACAATTGTATTTGAAATATTTTGAAGTGCATCTCAGATATGGATCGTATGGGAGCTATTGGTATGCTTAGCGTTTCATTTCAATTTATTTTCATGTTGTTTCATAAGTTAAATCTAGATTACAAAGATGTTTGTAAGAAGCATTTGTTTAAATACATATTACTGATGTAAATTCATATTGTTCTTATTCTTCTTATTTCATAGTTTCACCCTACCCTTATTAAAATATGGAAAAGGACATTCCGTGTCTGTGAATTTGATGAGGGGGAGTTTAGCTTGCTGTTGAAGTATACAGAGGACGTATATGACGAACAGTACATAAATGTTTTTATTTTTCAATTCTGCCAACAGTTTGAAACATTTTACATTTTCAACATTGAGTCCATAAAGCAAACAAAAGCTTAACATCCAATATACTACTCTCCGAACACCTTCATCTCTCTCCCTCTAAAACACAGTTAAAACAACATTAAACTTTGTTACATTTGTCCTCTCTCACTCACTCTCACTCTCACTCTCTCTCTCTCTCTCTCTCTCTCTCTCTCTCTCTCTCTCTCTCTCTCTCTCTCTCTCTCTCTCTTTCACTCTCTCTCACACACACACACACACACACACACACACACACAAACACACAGTGTTTCCATGTTTTATGTGGACATTCCATAGTCGTAATGGATTTTATACTGTACAAACCATATTTTCTATCCCCTTACACTGCCTCTACCCCTAAGTCTACCCATCACAGACACACACACACACACTTTTTGGGGAGACTTTTCATTGACATGTTCATGTTTTTTTTTGTTTTTTTTTCTCTAATTGTATACTTCCCTATCGTACACTAACCCTAACCCTAAACCTACCCATAACACAAACTTTCTGGAAAAAAAAAAAGAGAAAAAACTAAAAAAAAACTAAAAAAAAAAAAAAAAAAAAAAAAAAAAAAAAAAAAACTGCCAATGGGGTTAAAAAAACCTATTTAAATATACATCATCTGGAACCAAGCCTGATTTGCTTCTTAGGTAAATGCATTTCTTTCTGGGATGTTTGGATATTTTAGGGTACTTTTACACTGGCAGTTTAGTTGAAACCGTGGCACGGTTCCCATGAAACATTGATAATGTGAAAGCTTGCAGCCCCCTTTACCTGAGGGCGGTCTGAGTTTGGTTGCACTGGAACTGTGCCGTGATTTGTGTGAATGACTCGGTGCGCACTTGTTCAGGATGTAAAGTATAACCTTAGCCAATGTCGATCTATTTAGTTCAATAAAACACATGTAAGGGATGATAGTGTTGATGATGTACCTTAGATACAAGCGAGAGTGAGCCTACAGTGTAATCTGGCATAGCAAAGTGGTGCAAGTCAGGGCAGCAAATGAATAGCAATCCACTGTCTCCTCAAAAGTGTAGCAGCAGAAAGCTGCCTTCATGTGACGCACATACAGTAAATCATTTTAGTACTTCAATACCTCAATTAAAGAATTCCGTTGTACTACTGAAACTGCCTTAACTGTGACTAGCAGATCCTTACCGTCTGTTCCCTAAACTACGGCCATGGTAGCACTGAAGAGAGCTGAACCTCTGTTTAACTACTTAACACTAGTGTGATGCAGAATGCACACTGTACATCAGGGACTGCATATTTAGAGTATGCAGTTGATTGAGAATCGGTATATTGGTGGAACATTTGCAGCGGCGAGGCTTAAAGGTTTGGCACAATTGGATAATCCTTAACAATTTGTTAGAAGTAAGAATTGCTGTTGACAAATTAGCATGAACAAAGACAGATTTGCTTGGAAAGCTACCAGACGTCAGAGTTTCAACTCAGCAGAAAATGAAGGCGCCTTGTCAGCAGGACACGTCTTCATTCTTCAGTTCGCTGGTTGCATCTGGACTGACAGAATGCAGAATCAACGTTACCAAACTTCCTCCTGATTTAAAAAAAAAACATGGTTGTAAAGGAGGAAATATGTAAAAATGTGTGAGTAATATTATTTGCTCTACCCTTTCATACAAATCATAATAATTCAAGTTATTAAAAACACGGCCCTACTTTATATTAGATGGCCTTAACTACTATGCACTTACATCAAAACATAAGTACAATGTACTTATTGTGTTCATATTATATTGCAAAACACATTTGCTGATATTTAGGTGGGATACGTGTATGCCATTTGCAATGTTTCACAGGATTAAAAGTTAATTCATAAAAATGCTGAGTAGGCAGTCTTTTGTGTCCTTTATAGTAATATCAAATACTTTTTTGCTGTGCATGCAATGCAGTAGCCTAATAAAGGAACTGATCATTTTTAAATGCCTAAAAATGGGTAAAATACCAACAGCGCTTGAAAAAAGTGTGTTGTATTTTCTTCCATTTCTAAATGCGTAAAGACCAGGGATATCGAGAGTCTTACATACTTCTAGGCTCTGCCAATGTCATAGTTTACATAATGAACACTCAGCCTTACTTTCATGTAAATATAGTTACAAGGCAGATGACGAGTTAATACAGATTACAGGAGCAATCATGTTAAGTCACGCATACAAAAACGTTTAATTCCTTTTGCGGTTGGATGAATTGACTATCACATTGGTAATGGAAGCTCGGTACGGGATCCTGAAGCCTAGAAGCCTTCCTCATCTGTGATTTTCCTGCTCAAAAGCCATGAATCAGACGGTAATCAGTCATTTCACATCAGTGAGACCAGCTTAATTTGCCAAACACATCCCACATATTACAGAATAAATTAAAGGGAGAAAGTTAACTCTCACAAATGCACTGTTAAAAAAAAAAAAAAAAAAAAAAACCTTCGATATTTTGGGATGATTATTACTTGTTTTGCATTCTCCTATTATTTGAATTACTAAAAGAAAAAGAAAATATTGCAAAATATTTTTTAAAGTAAGATTAAAATTGAATTTAAATAAAAAAGCTTTATATTAAATGACTTTAATAAATAAAATAGAATGAATGCATGAGAATCTAATAATAATCAACATTGTAATAAGTGACAAAAAACTAAACAAAACAAAAAAACAAAAAAATTCATGGAAAATGCCATTTCTAACTCTAACAGGGTTTACGAAATGGAGAAGCTTATTTATTTGACACAAGTGTTCCTTGAATTCAATTCAATATGCTTTAGATAAAAGGACCCGTCAAACGCATAAATGTAAAGAACTCATTTTGAATACTGTGTAGGGAACAGGAGCTGTTTACTATCACATCATCACTCTCAGTGAATAGATGGGCATGTACATAATGTAATAAAGAGTTAACTTGATAGAATCCACTGGATGTAGAAAAAAATTACATGAACTATAAAGACAAGTGACAGGCGGTTGTCAGTCCCATTTTTCTTTTAGATAGGGGGATGTAAAAAGGGTGATGAATCACCATCATTAATGTGATGCCCCACAGTCACGAGTGCCAGGCCTTACCAGAAACAGCCAATTAACATAATCACAGTCTTGACTAATTGGACACACTCAGTAGGGAGTATGAGAGAGGCACAGTAGTTAACTGAATCAACAAACCCCCAGCTGAGCTCTAGCTAAACATCCACCAGCACCCAGTTCTCACCTAGTGTTCTCATGGGTCACACTGGATTAGAGGTTGCAAGACAATTCATTGCACTGCTTGCTGAGAAATTAGTGAATATGTTAATAAATAATCCAGATGCTGTTCTAAAGGTGCAGTTCAGTCTTAAAAAGGGAGATAGTTAAAAGTTTGCAGTCTGTAAGATTTTTTTTTATTGTTTCTGAAATTAGTCATGCTGTGAAATATCATTGCAATTTAAAATATATGTTTTCTATTTTATTATACACTTCTGTATCTGGGAGACTTAGGACAGTGACCCAAAATATTCTTTTTACTATTGCCTGAACTACACGCGATGGAAAGAATCTGCTGGAGCATTGAAAATGACGGACTGACACCTTAAAGACGGGACCTTAACCCCAGCGTGCACATTTGGAGTGAGTTGGAAAATATACTGGACAGATCTTTTGTACATTCAGTTGCACAAGGTGGGATAAGATTAGTGTTGAAGTTCTCAGAGGAAATATATTGACTCTATGCAAGAAATGTTGCTGAAAACATTGATGCCGCTGTAATTGATGCAAACGGTGAACACAGCAAATACTGAAATTAAAAGTATATAAAAACAGTACGACTGTCACATATGCTCTGTGTCTGTCCTTGGACTTTTATGTTGAAGTGTTTCCTTTGCTTTTTTGTAGTCCTTTGTAGTTTTTAATGTTGAATAGTCTCATCAGGTGTGTGTTTTTTAGTTTGTTAAACATGTTTGCCTGTGTCTCCAGTTCAGAGTGAACTCCGCCTGTTTTCAGTCCAGAGTGGACTCCTCCTGTCTCCAGTTCAGAGTGGACTCCTCCTGTCTCCAGTCCAGAGTGAACTCCTCCTCCTGTCTCCAGTCCAGAGTGAACTCTGCCTCCTGTCTCCAGTTCAGAGGGGACTCCTCCTCCTGTCTCCAGTCCAGAGTGGACTCCTCCTCCTGTCTCCAGTCCAGAGTGGACTCCTCCTCCTGTCTCCAGTCCAGAGTGGAATCCTCCTCCTGTCTCCAGTCCAGAGTGGACTCCTCCTCCTGTCTCCAGTTCAGAGTGGACTCCTCCTCCTGTCTCCAGTCCAGAGTAGACTCCTCCTGTCTCCAGTCTAGAGTGAACTCCTCCTCCTGTCTCCAGCCCAGAGTGAACTCCTCCTCCTGTCTCCAGCCCAGAGTGGACTCCTCCTGTCTCCAGTCCAGAGTGAACTCCTCCTCCTGTCTCCAGTCCAGAGTGAACTCTGCCTCCTGTCTCCAGTTCAGAGGGGACTCCTCCTCCTGTCTCCAGTCCAGAGTGGACTCCTCCTCCTGTCTCCAGTCCAGAGTGGACTCCTCCTCCTGTCTCCAGTCCAGAGTGGAATCCTCCTCCTGTCTCCAGTCCAGAGTGGACTCCTCCTCCTGTCTCCAGTCCAGAGTGAACTCCTCCTCCTGTCTCCAGTCCAGAGTGAACTCCTCCTCCTGTCTCCAGGTCAGAGTGAACTCCTCCTCCTGTCTCCAGGTCAGAGTGAACTCCTCCTACTGTCTCCAGGTCAGAGTGAACTGCTCCTCCTGTCTCCAGTCCAGAGTGAACTCCTCCTCCTGTCTCCAGTCCAGAGTGAACGCCTCCTCCTGTCTCCAGCCCAGAGTGAACTCCTCCTGTCTCCAGTTCAGTGTGGACTCCTCCTGTCTCCAGCCCAGACTGTACTCCGCCTCCTGTCTCCAGTCCAGAGTTGACTCCTCCTCCTGTCTCCAGTCCAGAGTGGACTCCACCTCCTGTCTCCAGTTCAGAGTGGTCTCCTTCTATATCCAGTCCAAAGTGGACTCCTCCTGTCTCCAGTCCAGTGTAGACTTCTCCTCCTGTCTCTTCAGTCCTGAGTGGACTCCACCTCCTGTATCCAGTCCGGAGTGGACTCCACCTCCTGTCTCCAGTTCAGAGTGGACTCCTCCTCCTGTCTACAGTCCAGAGTGGACTCCGCATCCTGTCTCCAGTCCAGAGTGGACTCCGCCTCCTGTCTCCAGTCCAGAGTGGACTCCGCCTCCTGTCTCCAGTCCAGAGTGGACTCCGCCTCCTGTCTCCAGTCCAGAGTGGACTCCACCTCCTGTCTCCAGTCCAGAGTGGACTCTGCCTCCTGCCTCCTGTCCAGAGTGTTCTCCACCTCCTGTCTCCAGTCCAGAGTAGACTGCTCCTCCTGTCTCCAGTCCAGAGTGGACTCCGCCTCCTGTCTCCAGTCCAGAGTGGACTCCTCCTCCTGTCTCCAGTCCAGAGTGAAAGCATCCTCCTGTCTCCAGCCCAGAGTGAACTCCTCCTGTCTCCAGTTCAGTGTGGACTCCTCCTGTCTCCAGCCCAGACTGTACTCCGCCTCCTGTCTCCAGTCCAGAGTTGACTCCTCCTCCTGTCTCCAGTCCAGAGTGGACTCCACCTCCTGTCTCCAGTTCAGAGTGGTCTCCTTCTGTATCCAGTCCAAAGTGGACTCCTCCTGTCTCCAGTCCAGTGTAGACTTCTCCTCCTGTCTCTTCAGTCCTGAGTGGACTCCACCTCATGTATCCAGTCCGGAGTGGACTCCACCTCCTGTCTCCAGTTCAGAGTGGACTCCTCCTCCTGTCTACAGTCCAGAGTGGACTCCGCCTCCTGTCTCCAGTCCAGAGTGGACATCCGCCTCCTGTCTCCAGTCCAGAGTGGACTCCGCCTCCTGTCTCCAGTCCAGAGTGGACTCCACCTCCTGTCTCCAGTCCAGAGTGGACTCTGCCTCCTGCCTCCTGTCCAGAGTGTTCTCCACCTCCTGTCTCCAGTCCAGAGTAGACTGCTCCTCCTGTCTCCAGTCCAGAGTGGACTCCGCCTCCTGTCTCCAGTCCAGAGTGGACTCCGCCTCCTGTCTCCAGTCCAGAGTGGACTCCGCCTCCTGTCTCCAGTCCAGAGTTGTTCATTTATCATTTTTGCTGATATTTTTATTATATGATTTACTTTTATTATATTTGTTTGAATACTGAGTGAGTTCCTTGATTATGTTCTTCAGGTAAGCGGCTCTGCATTCACTATGGGAGTCACAGAAGGGAAATACTGCACTCCTGCAGTACCTGCCAGGCCAGAGTCTTGTCCTGTCATAGTCACCGTCCAGAGACAAGATATGACCCCATAGCTCTGCCTGCATCTGCATTTTCTGGCAAGTTGGCTGCCCTTCCAGAGTCATGACTCACTTTTTCTAATATTTAATGATCAGAGCAACCATCTTCTAGCCTAACAAGCCAGACCCACATCAAGATGTTTGGTCTGGAAACTCACCATTTACAGGGCTCAATCCGAGGGGCGGGATAAACAGTTGTCTTTCAAACTCCCTCTGCACGCGATAGGATAGTGCTATAACCAACCAGAGCAACCAAGGTGAAACAGAGCTTGTTGATAGATTAAACATTCGCCGTATCCGGTTGGCAAAAATCTTCCCTTTTTAAGAATGACTTCAGTGCCGTTCTTTGATGTTTTCTCAGAGAAAAGCTTAACTCCAAGACTTCCAGAGTCATGGTCAAAGCTGATTCGAAAGACCACCGTTCGCCAGTTTCTGTGTTTACTAGAAGCACGCTAACGCAACTCGGCCGTCGTCATTATGGCCCCGCCCGCCGACTCTATACACGATGTGATTGGCCCGGCAAGAGTTGGGCGATTTCAGCTCAGAAGGGTATTGAGAATTGCTAGACGACACTCGCGGGCAGATTAGATTTGCTGCCGCTAGGGTGCGTCTAGATTTCTAGGCTAACCATCTTCATGTTTCATGGACATTATGAAATTAAATCATGTTTTGGATGCAAAAAAAAAACAACAACAAAAAAAAAACACCACTGCATTTTAAAATATAATGTATTCCTGTGATTAAAGCTTAAGTTTTAGCATCATTACTCCATAACAGTTGAGCTGCTTAGTATTTATTTTGAAGTATTGTTTAATGAAAGTTTAAAGAACAGCCTATTTGAAATAGAAATCTTCTGTTACAATTTGATGCAAATGTAATGCATCCATGCTGGAATAAAAGTATTAAAGTTTAAATAGTAACAACAACAACAACAACAACAACAACAAAAAAAAACAAGTAAAAAAAAACTTAAAAAGTTCCATCAAGAAAGTGTTTTTTGTTTATTTTTGTTTATTTTTTTCCTTCAGGGTAACATTATAGAAAATAAGTTGTCAAAGTTTCAGTTGTCTTGGCATGGGCTGTATTGTGTGTCGTTGGCCTATGAATAAACGCAGCTGATTTCTTTAACTGGATAGAAGCATCAACTTCGCTGTGAAGCCAAACTGCTTTTGACAATAGGAAAATACAATTGTCAGACCTGGAAGGTTCCTGCTCCACTTGTTGGGTAAACACTATGACAAAACGTCAGGAAGGTTTAGCATAGATATAGGAATGTGCATTATAATTTAATATTCAGCTTGCTTTTTTTTCTACTGTGCATTTTAGTAGGTCATTTTGAGCATATACAATACAACTCAAAAGTTTGAGGTCAGTAGGATTTTAATACTTTTACTTAGCAAAGGCATATTCAATTTACCAAAAGTGACAGTAAAGACATTGATAATAATATAACAAAAATGCCAATCTAAAATGGATTAAAATGTAAAATAATCTACATTGTATGGCCCTGTTTACACCTTGTATTAAGATGTGTTTTGGTTGATCAGATCAGGATCAGATTTCTGAGGGAGACACATTCCAGTTTATGAATTGAGAAATAAGCTTTCCCTTGGGCCTTTGATATATGAAAGGTCATGGTAATATAAGAATATCCTGTATATTGCAGGGCTGAAAACTTCCTTGTTAGTAAAAGAAAAGCTTTTATAGACCCCAGGCCCAGAAAACGAGGCTCTCAAATCAATGATGAATTAGAAGGCGGAAACGCCGCCTCTGTGTGTACGCTGCTTCTGTAGCCCTGCCCACCGATTCATGTAGCTAAAATGATTGCGTTACCAAGCAATAAACACGCTGAAGATAGCAAGATAATAATTTGTAAACAAGACACAGGTTGACACTGGATTTACAGACATATTGAGATTAAAACAAAA
This sequence comes from Pseudorasbora parva, assembly GCF_024679245.1. NCBI lineage: Eukaryota > Metazoa > Chordata > Actinopteri > Cypriniformes > Gobionidae > Pseudorasbora > Pseudorasbora parva. The sequence continues at coordinate 52,913,696 of NC_090175.1, forward strand.
TCATCATATTAGAATGATTTATATTAGAATTTGACACTGAAGTGTACACTGTGCGTTACATAAATAAATAAAAATTTTAATATGTGGTCACATAGAATTATTACAAAAAATATGACCTTTTACTATTTTTGTTACAAAGGCATTTTATGTGGCATTTCTAAGCAGCAACCTCCTCCCCCAGTTCCCTTCTCGAGGGAACTCGCACTGCGTCATCGAGATGACAGTTTGGGGTATGCCTGGTCGCGCTGGTGGTTGCCTGCACATGCAGCGGTACTAGGAGGATGTGACTGAACTGAAAAAAAAGGCAACAGATTTGTCTCTCTGTACCAACAAAGGGACGGCCCGTGCTATCAGCTGCTCTATGGCTGGTATGGCATGTGTGGAGAAGCATCTCTGGCTGAATTTGTCAGGGATCAGGAAGAGAGATGAACATTTTCTCCTTGATTCCCCAGTTTCGCCTTCTGTCCTATATGGCGGCACTGTGAGCACTGTTGTCAAGAGGTTTTAGGAGGTGAAAAAGAAGGGGACGCCGCTCAGACTCCTTGGGGAAGGTTCCCTCGAGTGGGCTGCCTTTAGTCGTCATCTAGCTCCTTGCACCGTGAGGTGGAAAAGCAGAGTGTTGCTTCTCATGCCCCTCCCGAAGGAGCTTGGCAAAAGAGGCAACGCTCTCGCGGGAAGTCTTTGAAGCCGAAGGCTGACCTGAGGGAGGTCATTCAGGTCATCCTAGTTGCGGCAGAACCATTGAGAGCTGTCCCCCACGGGGTGGAATGACGTCGTTTTCAAGGTCGTTTTCTCCCCGGAGCTTTCGGGAAATCGATGCTGCACTCCCGCCACCCTGTGCGCCTCGGGCCGCATCGATTTCCGCCATCGGCACATTACTCTAGACGCCTCAAAAAAGACCTGCGGTGAAGCAGCAATCGCATTCGCACACCGAAAATCTTCCTCGATTTTGCCCTGCCGGTCAACCGCTGCAAGTCAACCTCTTAATGGGGTCAGGGAGGAGCCTCGGTTGATACCCAAGACTGGCCTAGAGAGGCTGGTTCACCTATGCAGAATATCTCAGCGCATGGCCATGCCTTCCACATATTTTTGCATGGGCCCTGCTTACTGTAGAACAGGGTTACAGACTACAGTTCAGATCCCCACCCCCAAAGTTTAATGGGGTGGTCTGGTCGTTGGTCGGTCCCGAGCAATTGGGGGTAATGGGACAGGAAGTACACTCCCTGTTGGTCAAGGAGGCGATAGAACGTATTCCTCCACCAGACAGGGAATCTGGGTTCTACAGCTGGTACTTCATAGTCCCCAAGAAGGATGGAGGGTTGCATCCGATAATAGATCTCAGGTATCTGAACCGGTCTCTGGAGATTTAGATTCAAAATGCTCACAATTCCAACCATCGTGAGGAGCAATATCGGGACTGAGACTGAACACAAAGAAAAGTGTGTTGATGCCCTCCCAGCAGACAACGTTCCTGGGAGTTGTATGGAACTCGTCAACGATGCAGGCACAATTGTCCCCTGCACATATCGAGTCCATACTAGCGACAGTCTCCAAGGTGAAGCTAGGCCGCAGCCTCTGTCATGCAGTTCCAGAGACTGCTTGGTCTCATGGCAGCAGCGTTCAACGTGATTCCGTTCAGCCTGCTCCACATGAGACCCCTACATTGGTGGCTGAAAACCAAGGGGTTTTCCCCGATCAGATACTATAGTCTGAATGTCCCGCTTCCTGAGTGTGCCCATTTTGGCTTAACACCAGATGGTTACAATTGGTGTAGAATAGTGGGTACTCGTTCACCAAACTGTCATCTCAATGACGCAGTGCCCTCCAGTTCCCTCGAGAAGTGAACGTCTCAGGTTATGACTGTAACCCATGTTTCCTGAGTGGGAACGAGACACTGCGTCTCGTGGCCACACCTATCGTCAGAGCACTCGCTTCATCGCAGCAAGCTAACTGCGCTATATGTGCTGGCATTTCCTTTCTACCTTCCGGGTATGCCGTCACTCGCTATGCCATGATGCAACATCAATCAGGATTGGACTTTTTTCATTCATGCTTCAGGCACATCATGCTGGGGGTGTACCCCAAACTGTCATCTCAATGACGCAGTGTCTCGTTCTCTCTCAGGGAACATGGGTTACAGTCATAAGAGACATTTTGCATAATTAAATGCAGGTGGATAGTCATTGTGTTTGTCTGCTATCTGATGCTCGACACTATGCTTCAGAATTCTTCTCTACTCTTCAGAATGCTATGGGTGACGTCATGGGCATCCATTTTTTTTTACAGTCTATGTTAGTCACAGGCTGTTAAACTTGTTGCCATGCTTCCTCGTAAAACTTCATTAAAATGCATCTGAACCGAATGTTCACACTTACTAAACATCATTTGCATATGTATTTCATAGCCCTGCTGAAAAAAATAACGAAGACATTTGGGATTCAACAGGCGGTCTGAGCCATTCACAAGGCTTTATTAAGTTTGCTTTGGTCACATAGTGTCAGTATAGGACGCTAGCTAATGCCTCTGAATTTGACTCACAAACACCAAATAAACACGGCCAGTTTCATGGAAAGACTCCTGTGCTGCCGAGCACAGCAGGCCACAGCCATCTATTTGTACTGAATTTACAAATCAAATGCAAAGTCGCAATTCAACATAGCTTGTGAAACTGCTTTCTTGCACTTACATTACATATTTAATATATTTGACCCTGTGTATATAAGTGGACATAGATTGCCTAAACCTTCAGAAATGAATGGGTTTTATTTGGAAACTACAATATTTTTTTTTGAGCAATATAAAGTAAGATTGATATCTGATAGCAGAATATTAATGAAGTCAGGATGATGGCTCATTTTATATCACGACTCAAAGCTGTTTTCTTATCTGTGAAAATGCGCATGATCTCTTATCTAGTCATCGGATGACAGAAACAATGAATATGCCTGAATGAACACTGTTCATCATTATGCAAAATAAGGAAAAAACTAGGCAAATGCATTTTATATCAATCACTTCAAAGAAAAGCTGACCTAAAAATGTTAATTTCGTCATCATTTACTTATTGTGTCGTTCCAAACCTGTATGACTGTCTCTTCTGTGCAACACAAAATGAGATGGCAGTTTTACAGCCCCAGTCACTTGCAAAAAAGGATTGAAAAATGGTGCCATCTTCTTTTGTGCTCCACACAAGAAAGAAAGTCAGTCATGGTAGTTTGGAATGAGACGGGATAAGTAAATGACGACAGAATCTTAATTTTTAAGTGTACTTCTTTTAAGTGACTGTATGCAGAGAAAAGATTTTAAGCAATGCCTGACTTGAAACTGTCTGCAATCAAAAGTATGCATTATTCAGTATGACCAAATCTGAGGTGTATCGATAATAAGTTTGGGGTAAGGTAATTTTTTTAATTTTTTAAAAATCTTTAAAAAACTTGTGGCTACTATGGCTGCATATGATTGATCAACAATATAGTAAAATTGTGTGAAATATTACCATTTAAAATAGTGTTCTATTTAAAATGTAATTTATTCCTGTGTTCAAAGCTGAATTTTCAGCATCATTACTCCAGCCTTCAGTCACAGGATGCTTCAAAAATCATTCTAATATGAATATTTCCTGCTTAATAAACATGTCTTGTAATTTGCAGTGTTGAAAACATTTTTTTGTCCAAAAAATACATATATAAAAATCAGGATAAAAAACAACAACAACAACAACAACAACAACAAAAACATCTGCATTTGTTGATTAGTGACTGTAATGTGTACTGTAGTTGTGCAATTTTCTGTTCAATCCAACGTGATAAATGAATTAACTGTGAACACAAACACCATTAACTTAAGTGAAAATGCACTCACACAAATAATTCAATTCAGTTGTTTCAATATGCATTAGATTACTTTATTTGAATGTTTCCTTGATAAAAGAAATACATAATAATGGCATCATTGCATGATGACGTCAGGAACCTATGAATCTGCTTTTTGAACATGTTCATTGAGCCGAACTGTCCAAAAAATAAAACAGTTTTCAGAAATAATTAGACTTTGCATCACTACTGAAAACACAGGGCTTATAAAGGCAGAGTTAACAAGGTAACAAGACACAAATGAAATTATTATTTAAAAGGTCATCACATATTCACAACAAAGAACACATGATCTAAGCTGCTATCTACAATCATTGCATAGCTTTATACTCTTACCCCATGTCAACACCATAAATGCCAAATGAAGTTTATTTTTTATTTATTTTTTAGGAGAAAGATCAAACTGCATCTAACTGAGGAGTCACTTATATTCCACTGAGAAACTGGTGAGCAATGAAATCTTCCTCTGGGATCAGCAGTTCAATGCTTGCGTGATCATAAAACCGTTTGTTGTAGATTCATTGAGTGCTTTCTAAACTGGCTTCAGGGCTGCATCAAAACCCATATGGTTTATTGAGCCTCCCTGCATTGATCATAGGGAGGTTTACAAACATTCATGATGTACTTATAAACCTTTTATAGGTGACATTTTAATCCCTGCCCTGATTGAGAGGCATATCCACAGTTCACTCTGAATCAATGTGTTATCAGATGGTGGAACAGATTGAGGAACAGGGGCTCGGGGACATTGCATGTTTTCTACTGACAACAAAGGAAATGTATACACATTTGTTCTAAGACCAGTTTCTGTATGAATCCAAAATGGCATAACATGAACTAACAATTAGCAATATATCTTTATTTACGTTAATTCAAAGTGCTCTAAGAAGTGTTAACAGATACAAAAAAAAAAAAAAGTACTTCAATATTGTATTTGTAAATATTGAGATTATAGAGACATTTACTGAGCATCAACTATGCAGCTGAAGTATTGTTTATTGGTGGTTGAAGTTAACTAAAATTAACAAATGTAATAGTGTAAAGAGTTACCAAAACAAAATTACTAGAAAACAAAAAATGTGACAAAAATGTTTGTTTGTATTTTAATTACTTAGACAAAAAAAATAAAATTGAAAATAAGGCGAAGTGAATAAGACTGAATATCGCTTCATCAAAGGGAAAATTCAGTTCAGATGGAAAGCAAGAACTGAACAAATGTAAAACCTTGGATGCTTTGTAAGTTGCTTTCGATAAAACGTCTGCCAAACACATAAATGTAAATGTAAAGTTGATGTGTTAGAAGCAAGAAAAATGGACAAGGGTAAGGATTTGAGCGAGTTTGACTAGGGCCAAATTGTGCTGGCTAGACTACTAGAGCATCTCCAAAACTGCAGCTTTTGTGTGCTGTTCCTGGTCTGTAGTGGTCAGTATCTATCAAAAGTGCTCCAAGGAAGGAACACTGGTGAACCGGCGACAGGATCATGGGTGGCCAAGGCTTACTGATGCACGTGGCGAGTGAAGGCTGGCCCGTGTGGTCCGATCAATCAGACAAGCTACTGTAGATCAAATCGTTCAATCTAGTTTATAATAGAAAGTTGTCAGAATACACAGTGCATCACAGTTTGTTGCTTATGGGGCAGCATAGCAGCAGACCAGACAGGGTGCCCATGCTGACCCCTGCCCACATCCGAAAGCACCAACAGTGGGCACGTGAACATCAAAACTGGACCATGGAGCAATGGAAGAATGTGACCTGGTCTGATGAATCACATTTTCTTTTACATTACGTGGATGACCGGTTGCGTGTGCATTGCTTATGAAGAACACATGACATCAGGATGCACTACGGGAACAAGGCAAGCCGGTGGAAGCAGTGTGATGCTTTGGGCAAAGTTCTGCTGGGAAACCTTGGGTCCTGCCATCCATGTGGATGTTACTTACCATGCATCTACCTAAGCAATGTTGCAAACCATGTAGACCCTTTTAATTTAAACGGTATTCCCTGGTGGCTGTGGCCTCTTTCAGCAGGATAATGTGCCATGCTACAAAGCAAAAATGGTTCAAGAATGGTTTGAGGAGTCAGTCAGTCTGTCATATTTATTTATAAAGCACATTTAAAGACAATAGCTGTTGGCCAAAGTGCTGTACAAAGTGTAGACAAACACCCATATATATAATTAAATCATTGTATGTAGGTGCAGTCTTTATATAAAATAGCAAATTGTTCCTAGATAGATAGATAGATAGATAGATAGATAGATAGATAGATAGATAGATAGATAGATAGATAGATAGATAGATAGATAGATAGATAGATAGATAGATAGATAGATAGATAGATAGATAGATAGATAGATAGATAGATAGATAGATAGATCGATAGATCTAGAAAAAAACAACAACAACACTGCGTCTAACAACCCAAGCTAGATCTGCACCAAAACCTCTAGTGTGAAAACACTCTGAGAGAAAACATAAGAGATAAAAGCACAATACTGGTTCTAGATAAGAAAACGTAATCATTGCTAAAAATAAAATAAAAACAAACACAAGGACACACGGATCGCCGCCAAACTCAAATGAGGGCTTTAGCTTTTCCAATCCAAATGTGTGAAATCTCTGAGTGCTCTACATCCCTATCAACCATACATACGGTAGATAACTGCATCAGGACCAGACTCCAAGCACCTCACAAACACCCAGCCTTCCCTCACCGCAGGAGTGAGCGTTAATTAGCCGCTGATCGCCTTCTTCTTGTCACCCTGACATGGCTTCATTGCACGGCGGCTGTGGCGTCTCGTTGAGCATCTCCACTTGAGTGGTGAACAGCCTGGGTCCTTTAGCTTGTTGTCGCAATTAGAATATCACACTAGTCTGCCGCGGGAAAGCCTCGCCAGCTAAATCAGCCGTGCCAATGAAAGAAAAGGATAAAGCGGGAGTCAGGTGTGTTACCTGGAGATATGGAGCTGCGCAGAGTGTAATTACATTAGAATGAGGCTGGAAGGCGGCTTGTCAGAGTGACGCTGGCACACCTGAGCAAAGCAGATTTACAAGTTCTCAAGTTGTTAGAACTGAATGTTTACTTTCGGATTTCTGTTTTATGTGACAATGAAAAGCTGTCTACTAGATTAACAAACAATGTTGGCAAGAAATCACCAGGTCTATGCTCAGATTACTCCTGCAGAATGAATAGTGCACAGTATACACAATATCATTTTGACTACATTGTTGTCAAATTTTTATTCTAGCCTACACTGTAAAAAAAAAAAAAATGCTCCAATTGAAAATTTTCAGGTGACTGATCACATCTAAATTTTTCAGTTAGACAAATTGAATTCCTGTGAATTAAATTGCATCGATTCACAGATTTTCAATTTGGCCAACTGAAAAATGTATTAATTCACAGAATTTCAGTTCGGCCAACTGAAAAATGTAGATGTGATCAATCACTAGAAAATGTTCAATTGGAGCATTTTTTTTTTACAGTGAAATTTATTTTTTAAATTATATATATATTTTTGTATGTACATTTTTTGACAAATATATTGACACTGATCAAATGAGTCAAACTAGATAGATCTAAAATATAACTTCTGATTTATTTGCTTATATTAAATTTGCACACAGCTCTGAACATATAACCGTTTCTGCAATTTCTCAAGATGAATTACTGTAGACCTAAATTCCCCTCTTTTCAAATCTTGGCTATAAATGGCGACATCCAGCATGATAGCTAAAAAAACATAAAGCAACAACAAACTGTCCTCCATATTTACCATGTGTTTATGAGGTGAAAAAAAAAACACCTATACTGTGTTGGAAATAAATGCATCTCTTTAATAGCTCTTCGGGAGAGATACAATATATTGAAGTGAAGTGGTAAACGGGCATGCAGCATAATTAGATGTTAATTAATGCTGTCCTTTCCTTCCTTACAATTAACCATGCAACTGAACGTTTACAGTCTGTTGAGTCTCAAGATGCAAATCCAATATTTCCAATATTAGAACGCTGCTATTTGTGGAAAACACAGGCATGGTAGGATTTCTCACTGAAAACAATAGTGCAGTGAACTCAAAAGGAGAGAAAAAAAAATGTATATGAACATATGATTAGACACTGCTCACTAATGTATCTCGATGCATGTATGTGTGTGCCTATGTATCAATGTTATTTTAGATTTTTGTGTGTTTGTTTTATTATGGTTGCTTCATATTTTTCGAAATAGCTTTTTAAAAATATTTTCAATTTGAATGTGTATTTTGTCATTTTATGTGCATATGTATTTTTATTTCAGTATCCCCAACAATTTGGAGATTGGTTGGATCTCTCTCTCTCTCTCTCTCTCTCTCTCTCTCTCTCTCTCTCTCTCTCTCTCTCTCTCTCTCTCTCTCTCTCTCTCTCTCTCTCTCTCTATATATATATATGTGTGTGTGGGTGTGTGGGTGTGTATATATAGACAATCATGTATGATAGACTGGGGCGCTTATATGGCGCTTATAATATATGGAGTATTTCCAATTCCGACATGACACACATTTCCTTTAGTTGAGAAACATCAGGCTTTGACACCAGCAGTTGTTCTCTGGGTCTCAAGTGAGCTAATGTGAGTTACTTGTTCCTTTATGGTGCATCCACCTGTAAATCTCTTTGCACTGAGGTTTAAACAAGCCTCTCAGGTGGAGCATGAAAGAACAGTTCTTCACACCCAGATCAAGGACTACATTTCACAGCCTCTGGGATACGGGATTGAGCACTATACACAACAGAGACCGTGCGTCATGTTAACAGCATGTCCCCATGTGGGAAAATTAAACATGCAAGCCATGTGTTTTCTTAGCAGGAGTCATACTACGACATGATGAATGCGTGTAGTTTTTATAAAATGCCATTGTTTTGAGTTGCTCGGCCATTATCTGGACTAGCATGAGGCAAGCTCATGAAAATGCTAATGAGCAGCGAGTAGACAGGCCAGCTGGTCTTTTTGGACAGCTTTTGTCATTTAATGGCCATTAGAGTAATGCAGGACCTTTAGCTGACTTTTGCACCGGCCATATTTGAGAAGAGAGCCCCAGATGCACAATGTTTTTTGTTTTTTTTTCACTTTCGTGTTGCATATGTTCATCTTCCCAGTTCTAAAGGTTAACAATATTCGGTCATACAAAGTCTAAAAATTAAATAAACAATCAGAAGTTCTGTTAACACAAATAGAATAAGAATGATATTATGGCATAAGCGTTTATGCCTCAAAACGACATAAGAATTTACAATTGCAACTTTAAAGGAAGTGTATGTAAGATTGTGGCCAAAACTGGTACTGCAATCACTTTTAAATTACAGAGGGCAGTGTACGCCCTCTCCCCCTCCCTCCTTACTCGAGGTTTCCAGATTGGCTGCAGGATCAGCAGGAACGTTTGTAGCTGCAGCTGTGGTAACTAGAGCAGATCTGGCAATCCAGATGCCGAAAAACTACTGACTTCGTGATTGGTTGATAGGTGGAGGGCGGAGCTTCAGGCCAAAACACAACATGTCAACATCAACATCAGTTGAGGGCTGCAACAACAACTTTAAATGACAATATCCTGGTCGGACTACTGTTATGAGTGATATGAGTATTTGAAATTAACATGATTTCTTAATGTCTACTGACATATCAGGGCCATTTTATGATGACTTGAAATACATTTCTTACATACAGTTCCTTTAAGCCTCACATATCCATTGTAGCACTCTTGAAATAGTTTTTTAATCCCTTCTCTTGCATCCCTCATTTTGGTGAGAACATGATAAAATATTTTTTGTTTTCAAAAGTTTAAAATCAAAAAGTCATTCTGACTAGACTCAAAACCAGCACTCATCTGGATACTTTATTAGAGACATTTCTCAAGTCATTTCTCAAGTCTACACATCATTTATTGTTATCAAAATACACAAAAGCATATGCAAAAACAAATCATATACTGTTGTAATTGCATGTTTATGAGTAAATCGTCTTTTGGATGAGAGGTTAAACCGAGGTCCCGACTCTCTGTGTTCGTTAAAAATCCAGGATGTCCTTCGATAAAGAGTAGGGGTGTAACCCCGGTGGCCAAATTTGCCCAATGGCCTCTGTCCATCATGGCCTCCTAATAATCCCCATATAATGATTGGTTTAATCACTCTGTCTCCTCTCCACCAATCAGCTGGTGTGTGGTGAGCGTCCTGGCGCAATATGGCTGCCATCGCACATTGGTGGTGGTTGAGGAGATTCCCCCCTCTATGTAAAGCGCTTTGAGTGCCTAGAAAAGCGCTATATAAATGTAACGACTTTATTATTATTATTATTATTATTATTATTATTAAATGTTTCATGTGTAGAAATGTTTCTGTGTGAGTATACTGACGAGACCTTGGATGTACAGTGGATATTCGTCATCAGGTTATGAACATATTATATGAGTGATGGATCTGCAGAGAATCATCTTCATCTGAGTCCAATCCAGAAAGAGAAACCGGTGAAAGCCAACAATGCTCATCAGATCGCATTATTCCATGGAAAATGTATAAAATATATGATTGTCTAAAGAAATATGAAGTAAACATGTAAATCAAATGCCTGTTTTTAGCTACATCACATTTTAAAATGTTTCATAACAATTTTTGAATCTGCCAACATGCTAAAGTTATACAACATGGTCAATACCTTGGCTGGTTGGTTAAAACTTTATACAGTTATTTATCAAGGTGTATTTTTTTGGGTTTGTTTTATTCATAGTTAAAATACATACGTTTTATAATTTTTTTAATTGATTAAATTATTGTTAATGTTCAGAATTGATTTATATATATATATATATATATATATATATATATATATATATATATATATATATATATATATATAATGCAATTATTTATTTTTACATAATCATTTTTATTGATTTGTTTATTGGTTTATTTTGTTATTATTATTTGTTACCAATGAAGCAAACATTTTATTAAAGTACATTAAGTAAATCATAAATAATCTGAATAATTGTTGATGTAGGTTCTGTTCTGATTGTTTTAAAGGGCTGCTCTGACATGAACATAGTTTCAGCCTGCGCATGAGTGAAAATATGTGAGCATTCGATAGCAGTCGTCTGTCAGTAACAGCAGGCATGAACCAAAGCAGTCTTTTTACATTTATATTCATATAAATCTGAGCCAGTAAACAACACACAGACTTTTAAAAATCAATTATATTTCATGTGTCTCATTTGCATAAAATAACCAGCTGGCTTAACAATTAAGTGGAAAAAAGCAAATGCATCAACATCAACGCTTGAGTCTCTAAGGGTTAAACACGCCTCCATCTAATAAAACAGACATGTGATGCTCGTAATCCAACCTGCGTTCAACCAAAAAAATGCTTTCCCTGGCATTGCTCTCACCCCAGCTTTCCTCAGAGACAAACTTTCATTGATGGGACATCATTAGCATGTCGTGCATCTCTTTACAACACAGCAGCAATGAGCGGTGCGTCTGCTGGAAAATTGGAGAACGCCAGACACTTTTTAAGCACACATTAGCAAGTGTTCTGTGGGCTCCGCGTGTAAAGAGCCTGCTAATTATCTGGCGGAGAGTGAAAGGGGGAATGAGGCATGCGAGAACGAGAGTGAGAGAAAGAGGAGGAGGAGTCTTTCGTCTTCCTTGTCCCGTTCCACCCACGTTTGCTCATTAACTTGCATCGCTGATGTAGGAAAAATCTCTGGCGTCCCATGAGACATTTGATTGTGGAGCATTAGGGGAAAGAGCTGGAGCAGTGGGAACAGAGAGCGGTAATGGCAGCGTCTTTATGGTCCCATGTGATTGTGAACCATTTAGCCGGGTGAACACCGCATGAATTGTATTTATTTATTTGCTACGATTTTTGGCGTCTGAGACTAATTTAAGGAATCTGTATTGAGTGTCGCCTTTATGTCACAGTTACTATGTGACTATAAAAAGTGTCACGTTCTCTCTGAAGAATGAGCACTAGCCCGGAAAGACACACCAAGGACAATAACTCTTACAATCCGGTTTTAAAAGTCATTCCAAATTAAAAGAATAGCCACAATGTAGCTACCGATAAAGTAAAAATATAATTGGAATCACTTTTACAATATGTTGTTCAACTGATGAACAATGATAATATTGACACCCAACCAGAAACCAACAGACTTGAGCATTTAAAGTAGGTGTGCTTTTGTTGATATTTCAAATCACCAAAACAAACACACCCCTACCCCCAAAAGGGTCTCTGCCCTTTTTTGATAGCTTGGTCCCACACATACGTAACCCAGGCAACGACTATGGCAGAATCTGCCTCGCTTAATACATCTGAGAGGATTTGACAGATTCCAGATCTTATAATCATGATAACTTATCTCTGGCTAATTTGGTTCTTCAAACCAATTTGCAGATTGGATTAAAATATCTGGATTCATTTATTTAAGATTACTCATGATTTCCTGCGTTCACTGAAAAGGGTAGATGCATCGATACTCGAAACCACAATCAGCTATATATATATATATATATATATATATATATATATATATATATATATATATATATATATATATATATATATATATATATATATATATATATATATATATATATATATATATATATATATTAATAGAGAGAGAGAGAGAGAGAGAGAGAGAGAGAGAGAGAGAGAGAGAGAGAGTAAGTGTTAGTATTAATGAGTCAAGTGTTGACAAAATAAATGCTGCTTTAGCTGTCACTTGAAAATAACTTATATCTGACAATGTGCTGCTTAAAAAAAAAAGTTTAAAAAAATACACTTCTATTTTGACAGCCCTGACAACGCTAGCGCCTGAGCATCTCAGCTACCATTGTCCATCTTCATTAGTTCACTGTCCCTATTTAGCAGTTCTGTCTAATAAATCATTAGACAGTGCATGTTAAACAAAGAGATTGAACAGTAGGCCTATACGAAAAAGTGTAGTAGTGTTTGTTTTTCTATTATTAGAAACAGACACAGGACAGAGAGGGTGTGAATGGGAATGAAGAGCTATGACGACAGTTTCTGTCCTACCTTTATCAGAGTTCCAGCAGGTAATTCCTCCTCCTTCCAAAGTCGTCCGGGCCGCTAAGCAGCTGTCAGAGGTGATGGGCGTTCGACAGCTGATGCCTCCACTTGTTTCTCCATCTACACATCATGGCTGGAAGTCTGCCATACGAATTTGTCTCCTCATCAGCAACTCACTGGGCAGTTAAGGGCTGCACGATATTGGGGAAAAAAACTGCTGTTGCAATATTTTATTTTTCTGAGATATACCGTACTGGATATTGCAATAACTATATTTGGAAATATATATATATATATATATATATATATATATATATATATATATATATATATATATATATATATATATATATATATATATATATATATATATATATATATATATATATATACACACACACACGCCAGATCCTGGACACTAAGGTCATGTTTCAGGCTGTGCAGGGGACGTGAGGACTTTTCATAGCTTCCCCACAGATAAAAAATGTCAACAGTCATGGTTGTTGTTTATTTACAATCAGATACCACAACAATTTATTTCAAAGTTGTTCGTTTGCTCGGCCTATTTCACCACGGAGAGTTTTTCTAACCTGGGGCAATATAGCATCTTTCGCTCAGTATCTAAAACTGAAGAAACCATATTCCTGCAAACAGTAAGTAGTGATTTTATCCACTTCTTGACTGTTGAACCCATTTCTGATTAAATTGAAAGTTTCTTAGTAAGACAACATTACGAGAATATCTCTTGTGTTGTCTATCCAACGCAAGATGCTAGTATCGGAATATAACAGTTCCCTTTCGGGGAACTCGAGCTGCGTCGAAACGCTGTGAGAACGCCTCTGCGTTAATGCGTCGTGAAGCGCCTGTAGAACCATTCCATCGGAAAAAAGATCGATCGTCGCCGACGTGATGACGTCGCCGACGTGATGACGTCATCAACCGGAGACTATAAAAGGTCCGCGAACACAAACAGGAACTAGCTTCTGTGCCTTCAGTAAGCGATCTGTGTGAACCTGTCTGTCTATTTGGTGTTTTTGTCTGTCTATTATCAGAGATTTTCCACCCTTTTGTTAAATATTTCATATATTAACAGAAAAAAGAGAAAATAAAATAGATAGAAATGGCGAGTGAAAGCAGCAATTTCAGAAAGTGTGTTCCTCCCTGCCCACGCTACATCACGGGCGGGGACACACATCTTCTCTGTGTTGCATGCTTGGGAGCGCAGCATGCCCAGGCAGCCCTCGAGGGGGCTGCTTGCGAGCACTGTGAGCGTATGCCACTGAGAACGCTGCGCTCCCGCCGGGCACTCTTCGAGGAGGGTGCCTCGGCTCGTGTTCCCCGCGGCTCTGGTCCCGCTGCTGCCGAGGCAGAGCGGAGGCTGCAGTCGTGGGGTTCACAATGGGATGTTGCAGAGGGGTTTGAGACGGGCACTGCCTTATCTCTGCCCTCACCTGCTCCATCCAGCGGTTCTTCTCGGGGCTTGGAAGCACGCATTGCGGTTTCTTCCCCCCCGAGAGAGCCGCCGGTGCTCCAACTATCCAGCTCCGAGGAGGTGGACGTTGAGAGCATCGCGACTGAAGATTCGCCACTTCAGTCCCCTGCGAGTGAAAAAAAAAAAAAAAGTGGACTTTACAGAGGGGTTTGAGACGGGCCCAGCCTTATCTCAGCCCTCACCTGTATCGTCCAGTGTCTCGTCTCGGGGTTTGGAAGCCCGCTCTGCGGTCTCTTCCTCCCTGGGCGGGGCACCGGTGCTCCAACTATCCAGCTCTGAGGAGGTGGACGTTGAGAGCATCGCGACTGAAGACTCGCCACTTCAGTCACCCGCTAGTGAGTTGAGGTTCTCACGAGAGCTGTGGCCAGGTTAAATATAAAAATAAGAAATGACTGGCTGGCTGAAATATCTGAATCCCATCGAAATCAGAGAGAACGAAATTAGATGAGCGATTCCTGCCCTCTCGTGCAAAGCATCAACGTCCTGCCATTCTTCCCTGACCTGCACACCGAGGTGTCTAGGTCATGGAGGAAACAAGCGGTATCATATAGAGTGTTCAGCCCACATACATCTGCATATAGTAATATATTTGGGCTGAGACACTATGGTTATGGGGCGATGCCGAAGATCGAAGAGACGCTTGCGAGCTATCTCTCGCCTTCAGCTGCATCGTCCCTGGCTTTTCCCCTCCGAAGGAAATCGGTGCTTACCTCAGCACACGGTACCCGTCTTCCTTCGGTGCCCACAGGGGGCCGCGCTGCTAACCCCGCCGCAATGTCAGGGCGCAGAGGGTCTCCGCGGGCCACCTGAGGGTGGTCCGCCCCCTCCTCGGAGGGCATGCGAGCAGTCAGGTCAGGTGTTCCCTGCCGGTTCGCCGTTTCAGGGCACTGCACTCGCTGCTCAAATTACACCAGAGGCCAGCCTCGAGAGGCTGGTTCCCTTAGTTTCCCCTCCGTGGGAAGACGGTGCTTACCTCAGCATACGGTACCCGTCTTCCTTCGGTACCCTCAAGGGGCCGCGCTGCCAACCCCGCCGCAATGTCGGGGCGCAGAGGGTCTCCGCGGGCCACCTGAGGGTGGTCCGCCCCCTCCTCGGAGGGCAGGGGAAACAAAAGGACGCTGAGGGTAGTCCCCTCCGAAGGGAAACGGTGTTTACCTCTGCCTACGGTACCCGTTGTCCTGCAGCGCCCTCTGGGGGCCGCGCTGCCAACCCCGCCGCAATGCCGGGGCGCAGACGGTCCCCGCGGGCCACTCGAGGGTGGTCCGCTCCCCCTTCGGGGGGCTCCCGAGCAGTCAAGTCAGTCGTTCCCTGCCGGTCCGCCGCTTCAGGGCACTGTGCTTGTTGCTCAAAATACACCAGAGGCCAGCCTCGAGAGGCTGGTTCCCTTAGTAGATTTTCTAGACGAGTGGAAACGTCTATCGAATATATCTCAGTGGGTCCTGCAGATAATAGAAAAGGGGTACGCCATTCAGTTCAGAAGTCGGCCACCTCCTTTCTGCGGTGTCCTACCTACAGAGGTGGGCCCGGAGCAGGCTCTGGTAATGGCACAGGAAGTAGAGACACTCCTGCAAAAAGGGGCTATAGAGAGGGTTCCCCCTCCCAGCAGGGAGTCTGGCTTTTATAGCCGTTACTTCATCGTGCCGAAGAAGGATGGGGGCTTACGCCCGATATTAGATCTGCGGCTATTGAATCGCTCGGTGGCCAAGCTCAAATTCAAGATGCTTACACTCAGACAGATTGTAGCGCAGGTCAAATCGGAGGATTGGTTTGTCACCATAGACCTCAAAGATGCGTATTTTCATGTCTCCATCCTTCCACATCACAGGAAGTTCCTGAGGTTTGCCTTCGGGGGAGAGGCATACCAATATCGTGTACTTCCCTTCGGTCTAGCACTGTCACCCCGCACGTTCACCAAGTGTGTGGATGCAGCTCTGGCGCCGCTGCGTCTACAGGGCATCCGCATACTGAACTATATCGACGACTGGCTGATTCTAGCGAATACAGAGAAAGAAAAAAAAAGCAGATGGCGGTTCAGCATCGAGATGCTGTTCTCGCCCATATGTCGAAGCTGGGGTTGAGGCTGAACGCCAAGAAGAGTGTGCTTTCTCCGGCTCAGAGAACCACTTTTCTAGGTGTGAACTGGGACTCGGTAATTATGCGGGCGCAATTATCGCCAACACGCATAGCATCGATCCTGGCAGCCGCCAAAGAACAGAAGCTAGGCCGAGCCGTCACTGTGAAACGGTTCCAGAAACTGTTAGGTCTCATGGCAGCAGCGTCCAACGTGATATCTTTTGGCCTACTGTACATGAGGCCACTGCAGTGGTGGCTCAAAACAAAAGGGTTCTCCCCGAGGGGAAATCCGCTCCGCACGATCAAAGTCACGCGGCGATGCCTACGTGCTCTGGTCATGTGGAAAAACCCGCTCAGGGTCCCGTGTTGGGGGCTCATGTTCGTCGCGTAACGCTAACGACAGAGGCCTCTCTCACGGGCTGGGGGGGCGACCATGAGTGGTCGCTCATCCCAGGGTCTATGGCAGGAACATCAGCGGCACTGGCACGTAAATCGGCTAGAGATGCTCGCAGTGTTTCTTGCATTGAAACAGTTCCTGCCCGACCTCAAGGGGCCACCATGTGCAGACAACACATCGGTGGTCGTCTATATAAATCACCAGGGGGGTCTGAGGTCCCGTCCGTTGGACAATTGGCACATCGGATCCTCCTGTGGGCCCAAGGGAAATTGCTGTCAGTCAGAGCAGTATATATCCCGGGGGTCCTGAATCAGGAAGCAGACAGCCTGTCGAGGCAGGGGCCGAGGCCCGGGGAATGGGGACTCCACCCAGAAATGGTGGAGCTCCTATGGAAGGTATATGGGAGCTATTTGCTTCGGCGGAGAGTTCTCACTGCCCGCAGTGGTTTCTCTGACCCATCCAGCCCCGCTGGGGTGGATGCCATGGTACAGGGGTGGCCGAGGCTACCTCTGTACGCCTTCCCCCCGATTGTCTTGCTTCCAGGAGTTCTGGAGAGGGTACGCCGGGACGGGGCCCAGGTACTCCTAGTGGCTCCGTACTGGCCGACCCGAGTATGGTTTTCGGACCTGATATCTTTCCTGGAAGGCTCTCCGATGGAGATTCCGACCAGGAGGGATCTACTCTCTCAGGCGGGCGGGAGATTCCTGCACCCACGCCCAGAGATGTGGAAACTGTGGGCCTGGCCTCTGAGGGGGCTAGGCTCATAGAGGAAGGTCTCTCGGCCGAGGTCGTAGAGACCATCCTTCACTCCAGAGCTCCGTCCACGAGGAAACTGTACGCTCTGAAAGGGAAACTTTTCTCAGCATGGTGCAGAGAACGCCAGTGGGACCCAGTTAACTGCCCGGTTGGTACAGTGCTGGAGTTTCTGCAGGCAAGGTTCTCGGCAGGGTTGACCCCCTCCACAATAGAGGCGTACGTGGCGGCCTTGGGTGCCGTCCACGTCCCTTTGGGTGGAGTGTCTTGGGAAGACACCCTCTGATTACACGTTTCCTCCGTGGCACTTTAAGGTTGAGGCCTGTTATGCACTCATGTCTAGAGTTTGCGCCGGGGTTTTCTCATCCCAGGCCGGGTTATGTCCCCAAGGTTCCTACGAGCCCACGGGGCCCCATTACTCTTCAAGCTGTCCTCCTCCTTTCACGACGTCAGACCAGGAAGATTAATCTGCTGTGCCCTGTTAGAGCACTAGATACTATGTCCACAGAGCTGCCAAGAAAAACTGTGGAGGAAAACTGATCAGCTGTTTGTCTGTTTCGGGCCCCCTAAGAAGGGGCCCCAGTATCTAAGCAGAGGATGAGCAAGTGAGTGGTCGAGGCCATCTCACTTGCTTATGAGGCTGCCGGGCAGCAGTCTCCACTGGCTGTCCGGACGCATTCAACCAGGGGTATGGCTGCTTCTTAAGCACTTTTGTCGGGGGCGTCCCTCCACGATATTTGTAAACGCGGCCGGATGGTCGTCTCCTTTAACTTTCGTCAGGTTCTATGAACTAGACCTGGCATCTACAGTTGGGGCACAGGTACTCTCGTAACCGTGTGCGCTTCGGCTTCACACATACGAGACACTTGGTCCTATGGCGATGTGGGTATAAGCGTTCTCACAGCGTTTCGACGCAGCTCGAGTTCCCCGAAAGGGAACGTCTCAGGTTACGTATGTAACCCTAGTTCCCTGAGGGAACGAGACGCTGCGTCGCTCTGCCATACTCCCGGGGTGTCCGTGATCACTTACTTCAGGCTTTATCAGAAGCTAGTTCCTGTTTGTGTTCGCGGACCTTTTATAGTCTCCGGTTGATGACGTCATCACGTCGGCGACGTCATCACGTCGGCGACGATCGATCTTTTTTCCGATGGAATGGTTCTACAGGCGCTTCACGACGCATTAACGCAGAGGCGTTCTCACAGCGTTTCGACGCAGCGTCTCGTTCCCTCAGGGAACTAGGGTTACATACGTAACCTGAGACGTTTTTCAAATGGCAGGTTAATATTATTTCCTGCCAGCGTTGTCATAAAATACAACAGTAGATACTCACTCGAGCCTTGTAACATCGCCATCTAAGTTGAAATGATAGTCATTTGACAAGGCTTCTAGTCAATTTGTTAAATAAATATACATTTTTGAGAACTGAAGTATGATTATTTTGCAGCCGGTGAGTAGTAAACATGACACTGACTATTTTGAGTGGCTTCTACATTTCTTTGTTTAGCTAAATAAATAGACTTTTCAATCAGTACTCTACTGTCTCTACTTTGATGATGTTTTTATTCCCTTTCTGGACATGGACAGTATAGTGTGCATACACTTGCATATGCTCTCGGACTAAATATAAAATATCTTAAACTGTGTTCCAAAGATGAACGGCGGTCTTACGGGTGTGGAACGACATTAGGTTGAGTCATTAATGACAATTTTCAATTTTGGGTGAACTAAATGTATAACATCTATATAAATATATCATGCTGCCCTATGTGGTTCCTGTGGAAATTAAGAAACAAAGGCACCATAGGTTCCTCCCATCACGGCATACTTCAGGCTTCACTTTTCTGATGAGATCTAATACATTTGAACTCCCAAGTCAAAAGAATTAGTGTTAAATGTGCTTAAATTTGGTTTTACAAAATGAAAGGACTAGCACACTGACGCTCGCTGCCTGGGCGGTTTGGCAGAGCAAAGGCCTGGCGGATGTCTGCTACGCCCATGCCAGATTTTAACAACCTCTGCTCAAACTCCTACCATGGCCACGCAGGAAACCGGCGTCGAGAAGAGTGAGCTCACCTGTTTTCAGTTAATTACAATTACATTGCTGTTTTGCAAATGCAGTAGAACCAGCGCTGGCTCCTTAATGCGCATATGGGGAGCATCAATCAGGAAGAACTGCAAAAATCGTTACACCTGCTGCTGTTGACTTCCTCGCACTGGGTTGGATCACTGCGTTGGGTGTGCCAGTTTGACAGACAGAGACCCAGGAGACGTACTTCCCAGTGAGGTGATTAGCCAGTTTATAATTGCTCAATATGCCACCTGTATGACAGATAATATGGCTAATTTATTGATGTAGTTAAATCAATTTCACATTGTGTCTGTTGAGTTCAATGTGTTAATTTACAGAATCACATATGCATAAGGGTGATTTAACACAAGACAGAAGGCATCATGCAACATATCGAACGAGGATTTTAATTGAACGTCTGTCATCTCGTTTGAAAGTGTGACAGTGGTGTAAACACTGAGATTTATGTCAACAGGTAAGACCATCAAGAGGTCTCTATAAACTGAGCTGATAGGTGAGACCAGAGATGGATACAACACCTTTTCCTTTTTTATCAGTTTAAGTTTGAGACCTATATGATAATGTAAACAGCATTTTGATTGTGCTATTTTGTTTTGTACAACTTAGTTACTTTCAAAATATTAATACTATAATACTACATCAATCACATAGTATTGCTGCTTTTGAACTACTTTATCTTACTCATTTAACTTTTATTGAGAGTATTGTTGACTATTGAATAATAAAAGTTATCTCGTAAATGACTATGTACCAGATATACTAAATAGAGTACATTAGTATGAGTGTGCAATCTCATAAAAGCACAAATGGGAGTGGACATTTCTGCACCTGATCTAACGGTGACGTGCAATTTAAAGAACACAGATACAGCCGGATAATTTCCATAATGACCAGTGCAATCTACCAAGAGCAGCGTGAATTAGCATCTGGTTTAAGACATGCTTTTTTGGGACGCTAAATATTGGTGTAAACACCAATATATTGAAGAGCAGAAACCTTAGTAAATCACCTTGCATGATTTAACTCTCCTCCCATAAATTTTGCATCTAAAAGAGAACTCTTACGAATGCATACGTAATAAGGTCAGCCACAAAAATAACCCTATCCACATCTTTTAGCATTATTTCTTTCATTGTGTGTCTTTAATAAATCCTAACCGTATTTTTTTCAATGGCAAAATAGGGTTTGCACTGATGCAAGCTGTTTGTACATCTGGCCCTAAATGTAATGTAAATGGTTGATCAGTTGGGTTACTGGCAGCCAGGGCAAAGGTCGGCCATGTCAAAGCCGGTGGACCGCATTTGCTGAACCACTGGAGATGCACCAGCTACAATACATTTCAAAAAACAACCTCATGCTTGCATGACCTGGGTTTTCCTGAAGGAATACTCAGATAAGTGACTTATTTGCTCTGAATTTTGACTAACATCCACTTGCAGCAAGCTCTCTCAGCTCAGTGGAAAATTTAGCAAGTGAGAAGGCATTGCTGACTGCAGCATTTGTCAATTACTGAACTAAAAAAAATGATTGCAAAGTCACCCCGAGGCCCTAACAATGGGAGGGTTGAAGTAGACCAGTCTGCATAGAAAAACAGCCTCTCAAAGTGTTAGAGAGATGAAAGGGGAAGAGACTATAACAGAAGGAAACAACAGAACGAAGAGACGTACGGCTCTTCAACAGAGGACATTGATGCAGTGGAAAGTGCAAAAGTCAAAACAATGAGCTAATTAAGCCTTACATTACAAATTTCCTTTAAATGTGATTACTTAAACCCTGACCAAACCAGGGGTGTGTCCTGAAATTGTTGTTAGCCAACTATGGTCTCAAGTTCAGGTGTTGTTCAACGAGTCAGTGATTTCCGAAACCATAGTGCCAACAAACATTTGCAAACAGCATTCCAAAGTTGTGTGGTTGGAATGACAGCTCTCGACCTGTGATTAGAAGCAAAGTTTCTTGTTTGCTTGACATGTGGACTTAATAATCCTTATCTTGAGCAAAATAAGCAAGCTGACATTCAGTACAATCTTTATCTTTATCAATTATGTACAAATGTCATTTGTGTCTTAGTTTGTCAAGAAATTTAAAGCAGTGTTTTTGAAGAGTGTACATGTGCGTACGTGTTCTAGTACATAACAATGAACTTATCATTGAATCTGGAAAAAAAGCTAAATAACTAAGAAGAAGGAGAACTAGTGAAAAATCTAGCATTAGTTAGATCTCAAACAGATTTGTTAAAATAAGTTATTACTCCGCCACCTGTGTGACATCATTAACCAATGTGGTTGAATGACAAATTTGCGATAATGCAGTTTTGGGAAGCAGTTGTGACTAGCTAGTCAATTTCTTCAACAATGCATCATACTATGGACGTTAAGCAAAAAGTTGTGTTGTTGAACAGGAAACACAAGCTATATGGGAAGACTGGATATTATTTTCTGACTTGTGCTGCATTCCAGTTTGTTTTTATCATGCCCTTCACTCGCTAACTTCCCTTCATCTCAATAAATCGAATGTGCGTCATTGCTAAGCCCTTTATCATTTGAAATCCATTATGATGTTGATTTTTTTTTTTTCCTTTATGAAATTGTTTAATGCAGCATTCTATATGTATAGGTGTGTATATGTATAGGTTGTATATATGTATAGGTGTGTTTGGGTTTAAAAAAAAAATAAAAAAAGATTTTCTCTCGTGGTGGGGTAAATTATACGCGATATGCGGTGACATCACAATCATGTTGCATTTTGATATATGAAGCTGCCTGAAGTGTACATATGAAACAGACTTGCTTCTTCGGTCAAAATTGAGGGAGCAAAGGTCTGTCATATAAACTTCCCTTGTCTACTTCACAAAGTGGAACGCACTTCAAAATGGCGGTGAGGAAGTGCTTAGGAAAGTTCACAAGTGCATGTCTAAAAGTGGAGTGGAACGCAGCACTAGATCTTTGAATCTCTCTTAGCATAATGAACAAATATTTAGTCAAGTAGTTAATTTAATTCATTTGAACAGAATTAAATAAAACAATACATTTCCAATAGCTGGTTTCCTACAATATACGTCTTCTTACACAAACTTTGTTCCAAATCATATTCAAAAATGTTATTATACAAATTATTATAAACAGACTTGATTAATTCAGGGTCTTTTGGTCCAAATCATTCCTTGTCATGGGACATCCAGTCTAATATTATTTTGTCATGTCACAGCTTAAAGATATCGGCTCTGTACAAGAAACAGAAATGGGCTATGTTTACCAAAATCATCATAAGCCTATGTAGATCACAGAACCATTCCCACCAATGTGCTCACCAGCATCCATATCACCCTGTAGCCCAAGACTCAGCGCTAAAGCCAAGCAGTACTGAGCCTGGTCAGTCCCTGGATGGGAGATCTCCTGGGAAAACCAGGTTGCTGCTGAAAGAGGTGTTAGTGAGGTCAGCAGGTGCTCACCTTGTGGTCGGTGTGGGTCCTAACGCCCTGGTATAGTGATGGGGACACTGTACTGTAACAAGCACTGTTCTTCGGATGAGACGTTAAACCGCGGTCCTGACTCTCTGTGGTCATTTAAAAAATCACGGAAAAAGAGTGGGGGTGTAAACTCGGCACTGGCCTGAGTCAATCATCATGGCCTCCTAATCATCCCCATTATACTGATTGGCTCCATTACTCTGTCTCCTCTCCACCAATCAGCTGGTGTGTGGTGGGACTTCTGGCACAATATGGCTGCCGTTGCATCATCCCGGTTGATGCTGCACATTGGTGGCGGTTGAGGAGATTCCCTTGTCTGGCTATCAGCAAACCAAGCTCAATTTAAGATTGAACATTGGTCTGGAGATTCTGCTCTCTATTTTCTACTGCACAAAAGGCGAGATGAACTAGCATAATTCAAATGACTCTGTACACAGTTGGATAGTCCTTCAACCAATCAAGTTGGTCATAAGAGGCATGATCAATGGGCAACGACCAATCATTTCTCTATCCGATATCATGTTAAACCTACCATTAGCACACCAGGTGGATAAGCCAGTCTGTGATTGGTTCCCGCAAAATTGAACGGAAGCAGTAGAAATGAATGTACCGGTTTCTAGACTGAGTTGCAGGACGAAGTCAAATTTCCATCAGATCAGGCTGGGTTTACTCAGTCTAGAGTTTCCCCCCTTCTATATGTAAAAGCGTTTTGAATACCCAGAAAAGTGATATACAAAATGTAACAAATTATTATTATTTATTACTATATATTTTTTGCAAAAAAGCCATGATTAGCTATTTAATTTTCATGTGAACACCACTCATCTCTGTATATAATGTTAGACATATTTAGGCATTGTCTTATTATTATCAAAAATCATTTAGGACATTTAGGTATTATTATTATTATTATTATTATTATTATTATTATTATTATTATTATTATTATTATTATTATTATTATTATTATTATTATTATCATCAAGACATTTAGGAATTATTACTTATTTCAGTATCCAATAAAGAATATATGAGGCTGTCACATCATGTGACAAATGAACAAAAGAGACTCAAACCAGAGAAGAGATTGGGGAGGTGAATTAATCATTTATGTTTCCTGTACAGGGTCAGACTCTGAGCCTATGTGTCTGTCACGTGAAAGAAGGAACGACTCAGACCAGAAGACTGGAGGTGAACTAATCAATCCTGTTTCCTGTACAGAGCCTAAGCGCTTTTCATGTTAATACGAACGAAAGGATGTTGCACTCTGTACGACTCTGAGGCAACCTGTTAAACTACTGTCAGGATTTATTAAAGACAAAAAGTGAAAAATTAGGTGTGAAAAGGTGTGGACCCGGGTTCTTTTTGTAGCTGACCTTATTCCATATGCATGTGAAGGAGTTTCCCTTTCAAAAGCCAAACTTATGAGAGGAGGAGTGTGATTTAAGGTTTGCGCTCATCAATTTACTGGTGCCTGTGTACCAGATGCTAATTCGCACTGCTCTTGGTAGATTGCGCTGGTCATTATGAAAATGATTCGGCAATGTGTGTGTTCTTTAATTTGCATGTTATCAGTAGATCGCACGCAGAACTTTCCACCCCAGTCTGCACTTTTTGGAATTGCACTCTCTAATTTAGTTAAGTATATCTGGCCATTTGTGTGATGCTGTGATGTCACGTATCACGGCTGGTTAGGTCAAAAATCTCTCTACCACCGGGAAATGTTAATAAAACAAATATGTATTTGAACTTTTTTTGGCCATAGAGACTAAAAGCGAAGGATTCGAGATGAGATGCACAGCGAGGCCCTCCGGATCAAGGGCACAATACAACAAGACGTCTCATTTCCCACATGATGCCCTGCATGTTTGTTACTTTAACCCTGATTTGATGAGTTCTGTATTGCACAATGCACCATCTCTATGCAATATATCCACTGCTGAACCCTAATAATGTATTTCGCTTAGTGCACTTAACCAGGAAAGACCTTACAATTAAAAACAGATTATCTAATATGGTCATGTAACCCGTGTAGGTTTCAACATACGGTGTGCACTTAACCAAAGAATAACTCTATGAAAGGACCCACCAGACTGACATAAGCGGACCACAGTGGAAAAGAGTGAATGAAATATGACTACTATATTGAGCCCTGCTTAAATATCTCTGTCCCTGCTTGTCAGATTAAGATGGACGACGGGGACTGTTATGTGACATGGTAATGCATCAGGAAAGAATATATGACTCCTGAGCTCTCTGGCACAGGACCGCATTATAGTTTCGCCAAATTCCATGTGTTCTGTCATCTTCTCGCTGCAGTGCGGTGAAAAATTACTGCATCTTAAGTGCAGTCGTTGGCTTTTTTAGATCTTGGCAGCGTTTATAATCAGAGCTAGACATACATCATGGTGGCGAGAGAATAGCAACTGATCTTTTTCTCTTTCTACTTTTTGGCTTGTATTTATTTTTGTGAAATATAACAACCTCACAGTCACAAGTTATTTTGGGATTATTAGGACATCAAACTTACCAAAGTATGTTGCATTGTAACAGTTATAGCTGAGAACTGCAAACACAATTACACTTCTAGTGAAGAAGGAAACTAGGCCCATGTTCTTATTAAGATCCAGAGGTACATTTCAATAAAATAATGTTTTTTTTTTTCTTTTTTCTTTTTTTCCGTTTTGATTTCTGTAGAATATTCTGTACAGACTATCACTGAATGCAAGTTAAATTCAGGCTGAGTCTCTCACACCAGTGTCCTCTTTAAGCTGTATTTTAATATTACATTTTAGTTGTGGACATTTTTTTTTTTTATTTTTTTTGCATAAAACAAGTTTATACAGTTACCATAGGAATGGAAAAGGGAAATATATTTAGTATGTCTAATTTTGCAAATTAAATCAACATCACAAACTGAGCTCAGATGTGCCTACATGCCAAAGTCTGCAATCCGAAGTAAGATGTTTCATTATTAAACCAAACCTTTCCATCAACAGGAAGTGGTTAACTATCTTACATTGGTAACATGACTATACACTCATCTTAAGAGATATTAGGAACACCTGTTCAATTTCTCATTAATGCAATCATCTAATCAACCAATCACATGGCAGCTGCTTTGATGCATTTAGGGGTGTGGTCCTGGTCAAGACAATCTCTTGAACTCCAAACTGAATGTCAGAATGGAAAAGAAAGGTGATTTAAGCTGTTTTGAGCGTGGCATGGTTGTTTGTGCCAGACGGGCCGGTCTGAGTATTTCACAATCTGCTCAGTTACTGGGATCATCACGCACAACCATTTCTAGTGTTTCAAAAAAATGGTGTGAAAAGGGAAAAACATCCAGTATGTGGCAGTCCTGTGGGCAAAAATGCCTTGTTGTTGCTAGAGGTCAGAGGAGAATGGGCCGACTGATTCAAGCTGATAGAAGAACAACTTTGACTGAAATAACCGCTCGTTACAACCGAGGTATGCAGCAAAGTATTTGTGAAGCCACAACACGCACAACCTTGAGGTGGATGGGCTACAACAGCAGAAGACCCCACCGGGTACCACACATCTCCACTACAAATAGCAAAAAGAGGCAACCATTTGCACAAGCTCACCAAAATTGGACAGTTGAAGACTGGGAAAATGTCTTCACACTGACCACAACTGGTCTGATGAGTCTCAATTTCTGTTGAGACATTCAGATGGTAGAGTCAGAATTTGCCGTAAACAGAATTTGAACATGGATCCATCATGCCTTGTTACCACTGTGCAGGCTGGTGGTGGTGGTGTAATGGTGTGGGGGATGGTTTCTTGGCACACTCTAGGGCCCTTAGTGCCAATTGGCATTGTTTAAATGCCACAGACTACCTGAGCATTGTTTCTGACCATGTCCATCCCTTTATGACCACCATGTACCATCCTCTGATGGCTACTTCCAGTAGGATAATGCACCATGTCACAAAGCTTGAATCATTTCAAATTGGTTTCTTGAACATGACAATGAGTTCACTGAACTAAAATGGCCCCCACAGTCACAGATCTCAAGCCAATACAGCATCTTTGGGATGTGGTGGAACGGGAGCTTCGTACCCTGAATGGGTATCCCACAAATCTCCATCAACTGCAAGATGCTATCCTATCAATATGGGCCAACATTTCTAAAGATTACTTTCAGCATCTTGTTGAATCAATGCCACGTAGAATTAAGGCAGTTCTGAAGGCAAAAGGGGGTCAAACACAGTATTAGAATTGTGTTCCTAGTAATCCTTTAGGTGAGTGTATTATCATGTTTGCTTGCCAAAGTTTGAGTTACCAGAGGTCAAGAAAATAAATCCACCAAGTGGGTATGTTCTCTTAAAATTATAAATTTTTTGCACACACACAAAAAAAAAAAAAAAATTTGATTCTGTACTTTATTCACCCAACTTGTTCCAAACCTGTATGAATGTATTCCTTCTGCTAAACGCAAAATAAGATATTCTGAAAATTGTTGATAACCAAAAAGTGTATGGGTCAACTATCCCTTTAACTCAAAATTCTAAGAATTAGGTAATGGTACTTTTATTCATAGACTTAAGAATATGTGCAATTTATAAAAAAGTTCCTATTAGTTTTGTGTCATTGCAGACTTTGGCGTGTTGGCACATCTGAGGTCAGTTTGTGATGTTAATTTCTTTTGAAAATTAGACACTAAATGTATCTCCTTTTTCCATTCATATGGCAACCGTAGAAATGTAATTTATGTTTTTTTTTTTTTTTTTTTTTTTTTTTTTTTTTAACTAACACTTAATATTAAAAGACAGCTTAAAGAGGACACCGGGGTGAGAGACTCAGCTCGACTTTAACTTACATACAGTGATCGTCTCAGTATGAATGTGTTGATCAGCGTGACGCGAGCATTAGCTCTCCGCAGCGTTTCATTATGCGCCGCTATGACACTCATCTCTCATCTGCTAACGTATCCCAGGGGGCTGTGATCCTCAGATGCTTTTCCACTCAGAGGCCTAAATCTCCCCCCCCCCCCCCATTCATTTGTTTCTGAGAACTGTACTTAACTGGTGGTGATGTAGCTTACGAAAGTTAATGGGGTGCAAAACTATAGCTATTGCTTTTCGAATCAACCCCAGTAGAGGCTCCACAAGAACATTCTTCAGAAAATGCATGCTTAAGTTGGCAGATTTGCAGCAGCTCTACACCTGAAACTCATAGATTTGCTCTGTCCCAACATCTAAACAGCTGCCTTGCTGTTTACTTCCATATGTAGCTGTCTGCAAAAGCAACAGCTAATATAGAACCCCATTAGTGACCCATTCTGAATGCTTTAAAGGGATTGGTCTCCTAAAAAAAAGGAAAATTCTGCCATTTACTTGCCTACAAGATATTCTAAAGATGTGAATTTCTTTCTTCTGCTGAACACAAAAGAATATATTTCGAATAATGTTGGTTACAAAAAAGTTGATGACAGAATTTCCAGTTTTGGGTGAACTATCCCTTTAAGTTTGTCAACATTATATGAATGATTTTATTTTACTCTTATTCCTAGACTTGATTCATAAACGTTCTTATGACTAGCCTTGTGTTCCAATGTCCATACTTGCCATCCTTAAGTCCCCGGATCTACTATTTCCGGTAGATTTTCATGTGTGGATCAGTGCACGCACTGCTAATATTTGCTAATATTTCCCACAGCCCATTGCACTTTGGAGGAGGATTCAATTCAGAAAAAAGGCAAAACATGGCAGATATGCGAGACCAAGGGTGAGAGATAAGGGGGTTTGAGTGACAAAGTTAAAATAACCTGACATAAAAAATGTTGTCTGTTATATGTTATCTGCAATAACAATTTTGACTTATACAGATTAATTGCATTGGACTTTTAATTGCATCATCATTCATTAATATGAGGAGAGTTCTTCGCATGAAAGACCTGTGACTGCAGATCAACGTGCTACTACATTTCTCTCCAGTACGGTAGAAAATGAAATGAAATGAAATGTGGAGGATGTTATATTTGACAGGCCAGTTTACAGTGACAGGATGCGACAGTGAGCAACCGTTAAAGACGCAGTTGTATGGCGTGATGGCACTTGTATGAAGTCACAGCACTTGTCTATTCTTTTGCTACACATTCAAAAATATGTCATTTTTCTTCACAAAATGAATACATACGTTTAGGGCGTAGTATAATCAATGAATTGGGGTGCAGCATAGGTCTCATCTCCTACATTACTTAAGAGTACTGGAGAGATATTCTTATCTATGGCATCTAATGGCAGCAGAGAGGAAGAGACCACAAACTTTCCAATGAAGATATCATGTATTGGAATTGCAGGATTAGTTGGTAAAATGATTTAAAAAAAAAAAGTTTGCTCATCATGATATTCGTTTTGAAGCTGTAACTCTACAAATCAATCTAACTGCACAAATTAAAGTAATATTTTTTTGGGCGAGTGGGAAAATGCAGCAGTGCACAAGTGATGACTTGGGCCCTTTAGTCCACAGTAAGTAGGGTCTCAAAGAGCCCTATTACAATAATTGCACTATTACACAAACCACACCAAACATAGTAAGGCAGTTCATTGACTTCCCAACTGACCCTCAAACCATGTGGCAAAAGCAAGCTACTTTTAAGGGGATGGTTGGATCCATTTATGGAACTCATGTTCACATCATTGCTCCAACAGTTAATGAGGAGACATGTCAAAATAAAAGGATTCCACAGCATCAACTTATTCGTGATCATTTTGCACACTGCATTTTTTTTTTTTTTTTTTTTTTTTATAATAAAATACATTTTTCAGCATTAATTATGCTTCCATGATGCCCTTCCATGTTCACGACTGGCTGATTCATGTTAAGGGCATCCATTATTGGGTTGACATCATTGCAATTCTTAATTTGCAACACCTAAAGGGATAGTTATACCAAAATGTTAAACATTTAATAAAGAGAGTGTAAAACTGATCCATATGAATTCAAGCAGTTTAGTCCAAATTTTCTGAAGAGACTTTATTTGATGAAGAGATTTAATGTAGGCTTTTATTACATTCATTCCACAACGCGCATATCAAGTGTGATAAACGGAAGCTTAAACATGTTCGCTGATAAATGTTTATAAGTGAATGAAAGCCTAAATTGAGTCTGTTCAGCATACAGCAATTATGTATTTTCAGAAAAATTTAAATAGATTCATATGGACTAGTTTTATGATCTCTTTATGAACTTCTTGAAGTGTCAGTGTGGTAGTTGCATAGCTGTCAATGGAGGTACAGAAAGCTCTAGGATTTCATGTAAAAGTTCTTAATTTGTGTTTAGAAAATGTTAGGTTTGTAACAACATGAGGGTGAGTGTGATGACTAGTGCATTTTTAGGTGAACTATCCCTTTAAGTGCCACCTCAGTTAGCGTCTTAGTTCACACTTGTAGTTTAATTGGCTTGGTTTTTTTGGTCCGGACCAAAAAAACAACAAAACATTTAGTCCTGTGGCCTGAGGCCTGTTGCATAACGCTAGCTGAACAAACTCTGAGTTTCAGAGTAGGTTTAGAGTTGACAAATCCAGATAAATCCAACCTGGTTTAGATCAAGTTCAACTGTTTCTAAAGGTCCGTATAAACTTTCTCTATCAACTCAGGTTTAATCCAGAGTTTGCGTTTAACTCTGAAGAGGTGCACCTGAAAGTGTGACACGTGCGGCAAACAGCCAATCACAGTGTCCGTTTGATTCACTTCTCTTCTGAAGATTGAGAGATTGTTTTGAAAATTATTATGAAAGTAAATGTGTTTACAAAGCAGGAATAAACTCTGATGCTGCAGCGACAGTTTGAGAAGGCAGCTGGAAGAATATCTGACTATATCAATACATGATGTGAATCAAATAAATATGCATAATAATAGGTTCAGAAAAACCATTATGAATGCATGTATTATGTTTTATTATATATTAAAATGTAAAATAACTGTTTTCTATTTGATTATATTTTAAAATCATATGATCAACTATATAAAATAATGTCACAATTTCCACTTGCACTAGAAATGTTCTTTATGTGTCCTCTTTCATGGAAAATCATTTAAGTTATCTAACTTCAATATCTTAATTTATCATATATAAACATTATGGAGTATTAAGTGTTTGTATAAAAGTCAGTTCATTTTTACCTTCAACATTATAGTAGGCTACAACTGACTCCCATACTTTACATTAGTTAAGAGATTTATATTCAATACAATTTGCCATGATATACATCCAACTTAATCGTAATTGAACTGTAAGCTTGTGAATTGAAATCGAATCAAATTGTTAAATTTGAAACCCTGTTTTTCTGGTCATGATTTCTTAATTTCTCAAGTTTCTTGGATTATGGTTATGGCAGATATCCTGCGTCCTCCACAAGCTGAACTATGACACAAAAGCTTCCCTCGCCTTCTCAAGTCGATAAAAGTTTTTTACTGGGTCTGAAAAATCAAGGGAGGAAATGGATAGTTTGCCTCTCATTTGGTTAAGATGTTTGTGCAATGCTCTAGTTGCCAGCAGCAATGATGGCTGGCATTAGAGAATAAGAAATGTGCATGAATGCATTCCCAGAGGAAGAGATTGGCTGCCATATCCCTGTTGATAAGATTAATGGGGCGTGAGATGCATCAGAGTGAGTTTATGGAACTCCTTCCGAACACCTAATGAGATGGCTACGTCCGGAAAAGCTTTTAGTGTGCTTGAGTTCTGGGTTGTGACCTCTGCAAAAGAAGAGTTGTGTTCTTTTGTTGTTGCTTTTGTGTTTTGGCACAGTATCTCAGCATCTGGAGGTCAATCATGAATTGGCTTCTCTAAACATACAAGAAGCTTTGACAGTTATGTGCACATCCAAAAATGAAAAAAGGCTGCTTTGGTGGATCTAAAGGTAACTTTGTATATATATATATATATATATAAGGAAACCCTGTGTGAGAAATTATCATTATGTTTGTTTTGAGGTTGTTTTGGCCACTGATTGCATAAATAGGAAAGAACTGCTCAATCTGGAAAACTTTAATCTGATTGGCTGATATACAGGTTTTTTTTTCAGTCTGCCAAGAAACAAAATTTTGTTTACAAGCTACTTGGCTGATAAAATTGGCATTTTTGTAAAAGAATTGTCACATGCCATCGAATCTTTAAAAGATACATAGTTTTGTATCAGCTCATGCAGGACTGCATGGGCCCTATCATACACCAATATGACACCAGGTGCAACACAAGTGTTTTAATGCTTTCAGCCTGACACAGTTATCATTTTCACTTCCAGCGCCACGTTGTTTAAATAACAAATGCACACGTGCCCATCTGTTCACCCATAGGCGTGCTGGTCTGTGTGTTGAGGCGCATTGCTATTTTGGGAAACTGAAAATGACCATTGAACAACAAAAACCTGGTCTAAAGTCATTAGCGCACTATTTTTGTGTTGTTTAAAGAGCCCATTAGTAATATGTGCCTATAGGCAGGTGCACAGCGTGTACACTGCTTATTACACACACAGGGGCACGGAGCAGCTCACAAACATTTAATATTAAAAATAAAAGGATTCCTCTCTGGTGAAGTGTTCAGTCTTTCTGTTACCAAATTCCACCATGTAAATACACTGTAAAAAAAAAAAAAAGAAAAAAAAAAATGTTTTTTGTTGGTTTAACTTAAAAAAGTAAGTAACCTGGTTGCCTTAAAATTGAGTTTATTGAACTTAAAAATTTGAGTTGATACAATGAAGGAAATTTGTTTAATAAATACACTGTAAAAAAATGTGGTTGTTTTTTGTTGGTTTAACTTCAAATGTTAAGGCAAGCAGGTTACTTACTTTTTTAAGTTAAACCAACAAAAAACAACCACATTTTTTTTACAGTGTATTTATTAAACAAATTTCCTTCATTGTATCAACTCAAATTTTTAAGTTCAATAAACTCAAAATGTTAAGGCAACCAGGTTACTTACTTTTTTGAGTTTATTGAAATTAAAAATTTGAGTTGATACAATGAAGGAAATTTGTTTAATAATTAGAAACTCAAAATATTTGTGTATCTGAACCACATAAAAAATTGATAAATCATGAAAATAGCACTATTTGGCATGTTTCACTGCATCATCAGAAATAAAACACACACAATTACCCAATATGCTTACAAAATATTTTAATAATATTTTAATAAAGGTTGTCGAATCTCAAAAAATGTTCATTGTATTAACTCAAAATTTCAATTTCAATGAACTCAAAATTTTAAGGCAACCAGGTAACTTTTTTTCTAAATATTTTTTTACAGTGTAGAAACTCAAAATATTATTGTATATGAACCACATTAAAAAACTGATAAATCATGAAAATATTGTTGGCACTATTATTATTACACTATTTGGCATTTTTCACTGCATCATCAGAAATAAAACACACACAATTACCCAATATGCTTAAAAAACATTTAAATAATATTTTAATAAAGGTTGTCGAATCTCAAAAAATGTTCATTGTATTAACTCATGTTCATTGTATTAGACAATTGTATTAAATTTTTAATTTCAATGAACTCAAAATTTTAAGGCAACCAGGTAACTTTTTTTCTAAATAATTTTTACAGTGTAGAGAATCCACCGTCGTGCAAGTGCAACTGGCTTTTAAAGGGAATGGGAGATGAGATGGTTTATTACACACCTATGACTCATTGAGAGACTAGGGATAACCCTTTTAGAACATGTGCCTCGCGGGCTGACTGTTTTTTTCCATCATTAAACTACCAAAACTGGATTTGGACATTATATCAAAAGTGGATTCAGACATCTTTTATTACTGGGATGCAAAGCTGAATTTTCGGCATCGTTATTCGGCATACATTTAGTGTGCAAGATACATTCTTATTAATATAATCAATGTTGAAAACATGCACTGCCTAATATTTATACCAACATTTTTTCCTTTTTTTCAGAATTATTTGATGAATGGAAAGTTCAGAAAAACTGTATTAAAATTGCTTTTATCAATCTTTTGTAAGATTCTACATTTTCTATAAATTATCTATATCTTCTAAATATATATATATATAAAAAATCACTTTAATGGATCAATTTAATATAAACAAAAAAGAAGAAAAAATCTTACAGATCCCACATTTTTGATTGGCAGTGTATATTGTATTGTTAAAATAGTCTATGTGCATTATATTTATATAGTCAGAAAGTCTGCACATTTTCAATGTTTTCTCTAACCATTCAGAGGCCTTAATGCCACTATTTGAATACGTTTTCCCAGTTGTATTATCTACTATTTCAGATAAATAAAATCAAGAAAAACTGTGGTTGTCCACTTTATATGTCAGTCAGGCAGTCTCTTCCAGTGGGCGATTCATGGAATGTTGAAAATCTATGATAATGAACTTTTACTACTACATCTCCTCTTAAAGAAATCACCAACGCTTCCTGCAAAGTCAAGGATGCATGCAGTTGTTCCATGTGAGGTAAGATCACAGATGGTTTAATGTTTAGTCGAACAGGCTACAAAAGACACAGCGATCAATAGGCAGGAGCGAACTGAGATGATCAAATGAGCTCGACACATTCTCACATACACACCTCTTGAAACATGGTGGGACGATCATTACAGGGGCTGATGTCAATATTGATTATCTCCTCTGTGTCGTCAAGCGAATACTATTGCCATTCCTCTTGCCCTGACTTTATTTCCACCAAAATAGAACTCATCCTACCTTTCTATTTGGCAGTGAACAGTCTGGAGTGGTCTTACATAAGTGATATATATAGATTTGCTCATGCCCAGACACATTAAAATAGTCCTTACTGGTGATATTTGAAGCAGAATTGTGAATGTCAAGACACTTTGGAGGAATAACAACCATTATAACTGGTCATGCTGTCCACACTTTTAGAAATCCCTAAATTTATTGTTAACATTTAAGAATTCTGCAGGCACTTTTATGCAAATCAACTTACAATTTAGAGCTGCACAAATTATAATTCAATTTGTTAAATCTCCATTCAAACAGCCACACAATTTTATTTCTGAACTACAATGATTCTGCAACAACTATTAAACCTTAAATGAGTACGCTGCAGCTGAACCAGAGAGAGCAGTTGTCATGTATCGGTATGAAACCGTTCAACCACACAGTTTTATTATTTATGTGTTAGAATATATATATATATATATATATATATATATATATATATATATATATATATATATATATATATATATATATATATATATATATATATATATATATATATATATATATATATATATATAAGTAGTCCCACATAGCCAGGCGTTCAGACTGACGACAGTTGTCCCTTTTAATGCAAATGAGCTGGTGCTCCCATTTGTTCTTTCAAGAAGAAGGTGGAGCTAGACTGGTTAAACCCAGCCCGATCTGTCTGCGATTTGATTTCTCCCTGCAGCTCAGGCTGTAAACCTGTACATATTTCTACCCTGCTTCTTTTACAAATTTGCAGGGAACAATCACGAAACCGGTTTATCCATGTGGCATGCTATTGGCGTGTTTAACACAATGATGGATGGAGAAGGGATGGATTGTTTGCCTGATTGGTTGAAGGACTATCCAATTACATACAGGGTCATTTAAAACATGCCTATTGATCACACCTCTTGTGTAGTAGAAAATACAGAGCAGACTCCCGAGACCAATGTTCAATCTTAAAAGATTGAGCTTGGTCTGGTGATAGCCAGATGAGGGCAGAGCTTAAATAACTCATCCAACAACAACAACAACAGAACATGTCAGAAACTAACAGTGTTCAGTTCACACCAGACTCGCACAATAATGCCTAGAGCCAGGTAGGTTGTAGGTCGGTTTAAACTGTGTATTCTTACACCTGTATTTCAACATTTGTGATTACAGTTTGTCTCAATTGTTTACACACATTTTCTGAAAGCATGCCTCATATTCTCAGAACTCTACACACAAATCAAAAAAAAAAACAAAAAAAAAAACAATGGGCAAAACTCCTCAATTTTTCTGCAAAAGGAAACTTTACATTATTTCTTCTCAAAATGTGATTTTGTTTTCAAATGACACACACAAACCATCATATGTATAGACATTTATAAGAACCAGCTGAACACTGATGTGCTCAATGTAAAACACTATGATTAATGTAAAACACTTCTCCATTCATCATAATGACGCAAGCCTTTTTTTGGTTCAGTGTTACACTTACTACAGATAGTACAAACATAAGTGTGTTGTAAAATATTTGAGAATATTGTTTTTATACTCAGAACACACAAATACACGGTAAAAAAATTTTTTTTTATTTTTCCTGCAAAAACAATGTACACAGTTTACATCCCATTCCCAACCAACACAAAGTTGCACATACACTACCTACAAAACAACTGAAGAATTTACTGTATACAGTTACAGTAAAAAAAAAAAAAAAAAAACTATGCTGCATCCTCTCTTCTGTTGCGGTCTGGCCACAGCACCTCATCCACATCACAAGCAATGTTTTCCCTGGCCAAGCAGTGGGGGAAATATCGCCTAGCATGGTGATTCCAGCCATGAAAAGCGTCAGCTGCTATATCTCTACATGCCTCCTCCATAGCTTGGAGAAGAGGTATACGCGTTTGTGGATTTCAGTCATACACTTTCCATCTCCAGGCAGAAAAAAATCCTCATGGGATTGGGCCCTGGGCCATCTACCTGATCTGGTGAAATGAGTGTGTTGTGTAGGGTGTCAAGGAATGTGATCAGATGGGCGGTGTTGTAGGGGCCAAGGGTAGCATGGTGATGGATGACGGCGTGGTGGGTAATCGCTGCACACATTGTGATGTTCCCTCCGCGCTGGCCAGGAACTTAAACAATGGCACGCTGGCCGAAGATATTCCTTCCCCTCTTTCGTCTTTTTGTGAGAAAGAACCCAACCTCATCAATGAAGATGAAATGGTGCTCCATTGCAGCCACCTCTAGCTCAAGGACTCTCTGAAACACACATGACGATATCAGAAATAGACATGGAGTGGTCACTATTGTGAAGCACAATCATTATGATTACAATATTGAAATATGTATAACTTACTGTATACAGTGTTGAGAGTATGCATCAATTGTGGGACTCACTTGCACATAGTTCTTTGACTCTTTCTGAATTGCGTTCAAATGGCACCCTGTAGACCTGCTTCATCCGGAGATGATTTCTGTGCAAGACATGGTCCAGTGTTGATAAGCTTACCCTATCAATATTTTGAAACATGTCATTGTTTTCGCCGTAATGTTATGGCGTTGTTTTCTAGGACCATGTTCATGATTTCAGTTTCCTGTTCAGGAGACAGAACACGTTCCCGACCACCTTGTGTTGGTAATCTTTCAGTTCTGCCAAACAAATAGTAAAATACTGTAAATACAAATATACATTTCCTAAATACTTGAAACATATTTTACAGTATTTTTACAGTCCTACAGAACAGTCCACAAGAAATACTGTACTACTGTACTAATTGAGTACTGTATTGATATGCAGTACTGCAATTTTCTAGTGAGAGTAGATTTCTTACCTATTCTCATTTCGGAAAGTCCGGAAAATGGATGCTACAGTGTATCTGCTCAAATGCGGCTGTACTTTTTGCCCAGCCTCCCTCATTGTTATACCATGGTTGACCACATGATCAACCAAAGTGGCTCGGATCTTATCAGAGATTACGGTTCTTGGTCTTCCTCATCCTCCCCGTCCTCCTCCTCTTACTCTCACTCCTCTGGCTCTGCCTCTGTTTCCAATGTTGGCATCCATTGCTCCAAAACAGAAGAGCTCACATTTTGCCCTTTTATGCAAAAGCTCTGAATGCTAATTGTAAAACTGTTTGCCCTTGTGATGAGTCAGTGTGCATATTTGAATGGCAGTGTGTTCCTTGTGAAAACGTGAAAACGTCCTTATGAAAATATATTTTCTGCATGAAAATTGTGCCAAAAGCAGAGAATTGTGTGTAGTGTTTTGAAAAAAGTGTGTTTTAGAACTGCAATTTGAGTGTAAAGCAGGAAATGTGCTTGTAGTTTAGCTGAATTTAGTAGAATTAGCAGAATAGTTTAGTAGTTTAGCAGAATTGAGAAAAACTGTAATATTCCTAAGACCAAAGTTGGAATCTGACACAGATGTTGGAGGACAGACATTTTTAAGTCATATAGTTCACCGTTTCAGGCAATGTTCTTGTCACAAAAATGCTAGAGCTCTAGACATTTCTAGAAAGTTAAGTTTTTAGGTTTCACGTGTTATCTTATAGTGTAACTGTAACAATTAGACACAATGTTTCATATACTAGTGAACAGAAGCTGGTGAGATTTATAATGTGTCCACACCGCTGACGAATACTATGGCAAAAATCACAGGTCATGACCTTCCATCCATCGATCACATTAATGTAGACTGCTGTTTCAGCAAACCTCAAGCCATATTTTACAGAATCCAAACCCCCCGTGTCATCTGTAAATCACTGATATAATACGTCAGTTTCATTCCAGCACTGAGCTCTGATTTGTGGTCGTAAATCCCGAATGAAGCTCATTCTGAGAATGACACTGTATGGTGTTTCCCACAGGAATGTGTGCGAGATCAATATTAAGAGCTCCAACCCATGTTCAGTGTGCAATTTGAACAAAGAAAAATGTAGATGAACTGACTGATTATATATCTATTTATTTTTCTGTGACA
The DNA here is from genome assembly GCF_024679245.1 of Pseudorasbora parva. Lineage (NCBI taxonomy): Eukaryota > Metazoa > Chordata > Actinopteri > Cypriniformes > Gobionidae > Pseudorasbora > Pseudorasbora parva. Next base: position 52,952,583 of record NC_090175.1, read on the forward strand.
GTAAAAGGTATTGTAAAACAAATGCACTTTACAATAGTATTATTTACTTTATGCTACAGTAGGGAAATTATAATAATTTTGTCCAAATTTCCACACTTGTAAGAGATAAACCTTCTATATATATATATATATATATATATATATATATATATATATATATATATATATATATATATATATTTTTTTTTTTTTTTTTTTTTTTTTTTTTTTTTTTTTTTTTTTCACAGAAAACTGAACTGTTCTCAAACGTGGAAAAGCACAAGCTAATGGCATGAGCAAAGTCCGCCTTTCGCTTTGAAACGCAGCACAAACAGACTATAGGCTTGCTTAATTAAATTGCAGTCTTTAGTAACTTGGTAAGGGAAAGCTATATTGCACTTTTGATTTTAGTTCATTTGACCAATACTTCGCCAAAGCAATGGCGCAAAACATTAGAGACCTTTTATGTCATTGTGAGATTTGTTTTTAAATATGTTTTGTTCATTATGAAACTCTTGCAGCACAGATATTCAAACAGCCTTCAGTGTAAAGGAGGAAAAAATGTTTAAAATTGAAAAAGTAAGTGTCCGTTTAGTCATGAAATGTGTGGTTGCATTAATTGACAACTTGGATATTTGAGTTAAACTTAAAATTAAGGCAGCATGAAAACAACAACAACAACAACAACAACAACAACAACAAAAATTAACATCTATATTAATTCAAATAAAAAATATAATATAACATCACATAATCAACCAAAATATGAAACATGCAATTTAATTATTTATAGTGCATTTTTTGAAAATGCACATATAAAAAAGGAGACAATAAAGTATATCATATCGTAAATGCATTCATTTATACCAACACAATTCATTTTTATGGGTTTAATCAGGTTTTTAAGGTAAAAATGTCATTACCACTTATTAAATGCATGATCATGCTTCATCTAAATGTTATCCAAGTAAGAAAGTAATCTAGGGTTTGAAAAAAAGAGAATAAGAAAACAACAACAACAACAACAACAACAATAATCTAACATCAATAGATCAGCCAGGTCACTAAATACTACTCCCTTAAAGGGATCCCATGGTGTTGAGACTTGTATGGCTTAATATAACATAAATGATGTCTCTTACTGAATTATGTGGTAGAAAACCCATGAAAGATCTACGTTATTTAAAAAATCGATTTTATATTTGGACCATGGGCGGCGCCATTTTGTTTGCGTTCTAGGTTGATGACGTAGATTGGTTGAACTCCTCAATCAGCTGGCGTTACCCGTAGCTATTTTTACCACAACGCAACTCGAAAATTGTTTCAGAGTTAAACAAAACAAATGAATTGCTTTGTAATTGTACTTAAAACACACTCAAACATACATGTGCACACAAACTCACCTACACAAGTCACAAACAGATCGGCGGGCGCGCACACACACACCTCTGACAGACTGCTCTGTCTCAATCGCATGCATCATCACCAAAACATCCTGCCTCTCTTCCTCATGTTACTTTATCCCATCGTCCTACCTAGATATTTCCCTCTGCTGGTCACATTAGGCATTATAGTTAATCTACTATCAACAGTCTATCTAGGGAACAGGATGTGTTGAACAGGATATCAACACGGGAATAGATTGAGGGTTATGTATGCGCGCACGCAGTGCGTGCGTGTGTGTGTGTGTGTGTGTTCGCGCCGATCTGTTGGGGTGTGTGTGTGTGTTCGCGCCGAGCTGTTGGGGTGTGTGTGTGTGTGTGTGTGTGTTCGCGCCGATCTGTTGGGGTGTGTGTGAGTCTGTGTGAGAGAGAGAGTTTGTGTGCACATGTATGTTTGAGTGCGTGAAGTCGGACAGCTGTTTGTAAATCGGCTTTACACTCGTTATTGCGGTGGAACGTGAGACTGAATGACTGCACTCGATGTCCACTATGGTGTCGGACAACACTACAAATGTCCGTCCCTTCAAATAATGCCCTATTTCAGGGTATAGGGGGTCGATTTCAGATTCAGCCCCTGTCGTGGAGACTGAGCAGCCCAACATCTCGATTGAGGAGCCTGTCGTGTGCGCGCCCGCCGATCTGTTTGTGACTTGTGTAGGTGAGTTTGTGTGCACATGTATGTTTGAGTGTGTTTTAAGTATAATTACAAAGGAATTCATTGGTTTTGTTTAACTCTGAAACAATTTTCGAGTTGCGTTGTGGTAAAAATAGCTACGGGTAATGCCAGCTGATTGAGGAGTTCAACCACTCTACGTCATCAACCTAGAACACAAACAAAATGGCGCCGCCCATGGTCCAAATATAAAATCGATTTTTAAAATAACGTAGATCTTTCATGGGTTTTCTACTACATAATTCAGTAAGAGACATCATTTATGTTATATTAAGCCATACAAGTCTCAACACCAGGGGATCCCTTTAAGATAAACCATATCCCCAAATGTTTTGGGAGGCCTGCCTTGTGTGCAGTCATAATGGAACAGAAAGGAGCCATCCCCAAACTGTTCCCACAAAATTGGGAGCATAATTTTTTTCAAAATGTCTTGGTATGCTGAAGCATTAAGAGTTCCTTTCACTGCAACTAAAGGGTCAAGCCCAACCCCAAGCCCTGAAAACAACCCCACACCATAATCCCTCCTCCACCAAATTTTACACTTGGCACAATGCAGTCAGGCAAGTACTGTTCTCCTGGCAACTGCCAATCTCAGACTCATCCATAGGATTGCCAGACAGAGAAGCTCTATTGGTAACTCCAGAGAACATGACTCCACTGCTCCAGTGCCGGCGAGCTTTACATCACTACATCTGACACTTCTTTTATATAGCGCTTTCAACAGACCATATGGCCATCCAAAGTTCTTTTTCTTTTTCTTTTTACATTTTTTACATTTTGCCTCACATTCCCCCATTCATACACTGGCGCCGGTGTTAGACATGCAAGGCACCATCCAGCTCATCGGGAGCAGTTGGGGTTAGGTGTCTTGTTCATGGAGACCTCGACACCTGGTTATGTGGAACTGGGGATTGAACCACCAACCTGTCAGTTTGAAGAACACCTCCATGAACCACTGAGCCACTGCCGCAGTCGATGCAGCTGCACGGCCATGGAAACCCTTGAAGCTCTCCACACACTGTTCTTGAGCTAAACTGAAGGCCACACAAAGTTTGGAGGTCTGTAGCTATTGACTATGCAGAAAGTTGGCGACTTCTGCACACTGTGTGCCTTAACATGCGCTGACCCTGCTGTGTGATTTTACGTGGCCTACCACTTCATGACTGAGATGTTGTTGTTCCCAATGGCTTCCACTTTGTTGACCGTGGAATATTTGGAGTGAGGAATTTTCATGATGGACTTATTGCACAGGTGGCAACCTATCACTATGCCACGCCTGAATTCACTGAGATGATTTCACAAATGTTTGTAGAAGTCTGCATGCCCATAGGTGCTTGATTTTATAGACCTTCGGCCGTTTGAAAATATAATGTATATATTGTTTTGTTTTGTTTTGCTTTTTCAGTCAATAACATGTTTTAAACCTTGATGTGGGTGATATTAATATCCAAAAAAGGTCAAATATTAGCATGAAAGGACAGTGTCCAAGTGTCACAGGTAAGTGGGGTTAAATGGACCGTGTCTGCTCATTGGACATGGTTTTGGATGTCATGAGGAGAAAGGTGAGCACGCATTATACATTCATGAGGACAAAAGGTTGCAGTGCAGTAGTGCGCTAGTGCTCTTATGAAATCATAATGCACTTGACAGTTAGATGTGCACACAAAAGCTTCAGTGCATGAAAGTTCCCCTTTTGTTCCCATGTAAACACAGACACAAATGCAATCCCTGTTTGAGTCCCTTACAGTCTGAAAAGCAGGGATTTTTGCTATTTTGCAATGAGATATAACATTTGAACTTGGTCCAAAACATAATATTACCATCTAAGGAATTCCTGTACAGTTAGCATAATTTCATATCACATTAAAATTTCAAATTAAAATGAAATGAAAAGAAAAGCAAACAAACCAGTTCTCCTATGAATATTTTCACTCTAATCACCAGGGCACTCATAATCAAATCATCATCCTGCATTTATATTAAGATTCTCTGTAAAATTGATCCACAGTTTAACTAATGAAGACAATCCCACAGCTGAGCAATGTGGGTCAGTTTGATGGACACATCGGAAACACACCATCTTCTCTCATTCATGCAGGTCTTACATTTTAAGGTACAGTAGTTAAATAGATGTGCACACTCACTCTGACGGGTGGTTGCTATGCAGTTGCTGTGCAGCTGCAGTTCTCTCAGTGCTTGTTTGCACATTTCTAGACAAATGCTGGGGGTGTTTTGGGTTGTTGTTAGATGGCTGCAAACCTCTGTGATGTTTCAGTCCCTAGATACACCACATTGTGCTGCATTAGCTTATTTGAGTTTACTTACAGTCAAGTCAATTGAACAAGCGTCATAAAAAAATAAACAAGAAAAAGTTAACTCTCCAAAAATAAAATAAAAAGTATAAATACAAATTAAGTATAACAAACATTTAATAAAAAAATAAAATAAAAATAATACAAAATAAAATAAACATTTAATCACATCAACAAAATAAAATAGGAAACAAATAAAATAAATAAATAAAAAGCGATAAACTATACAAAACTATATTTAAATATAAAAAAACTATGAAATAAAAAATAAAGTAAAATTTTAATTAAACAATAGAAAAATAATATAGAAAAAACAACAAACTATAAAATAAGCAAACATTTAATTAAAATGAAACCAAATAATATAAAACTAAATTCAAATCAACAAAATCAAACAAAACAAAAGTATGAAATATAATAAAATAATAATATAACATAATAGAAAATGAGAGGGTCTTTTTATTAATGAAAAAAGTTAAGGACACTACTGTATGCTTCATTTTATGCACTTTAATGGTGTTGCTGACATAAGAAGCAAGCGTCCAATAGCACATGTTTCAAGAACAATAAAAGCAATAAAAAGTATCAGCCACCACCACTAACAAGCAAGACTAGAATGTTAAATGAGATAACCACAAATAGAGACCCAGTTTAGGAACTGTCATTTCTTTAAACATAGATGCAAGCGACAGAAGGATCGGAGGGTGTGTTCGGGTTGCCGTAGGCTGATGATGTGTTGAGTCACCGTACCGTATACAAAGCTTACTATTCCTAACAATAGCCCACCCATTCGATTAACAACCGTGCCCGTGTAGGGAGGAAGCGCACTGGCGGGAACGCAGAAACCAAAAACCTGTGATGGAAAAGACTAGAGATTAAAGTGTCAGTGCTTGGTTAGGGCTATGAATAGCCATATAGCTTTGATTTAGTGGTAAACAGACACAATGAGTCAGAGATAGAAGACACTGAGGTTTCTTTCCCTTTCCAGAGGCTGCTGTGGTTGTCAGCTTTTGTTCTTTGCACAGGGGAAGATGAAAGGGAAGTGATGTCATTAGTTTCGATTTATGTAAGTGTGAATGCAAATATGGTAACAATGGCCAAGTTTGGCTGTCTAGAAACGAAAGGTGATGCCGCTGATCGTATGGAAGTAGTTGGAACTACAACACTTGTTGGATTACAGATAATGGTAATGATGTACTTTAGAAACGGTCCTCGGGGCGACTCTCAAGTCATCATTGAGCCGTTTCCATACCTGCCGAATCTGATTTATAATGGGGATGTGTATATCAACGATGTCTGTGCTTCTTGTCCAGCATTAGTGTGTAACTTCAACTTCATAAAATTCCCGGTGACCTGCGGCTTTACTGTTCTTATTGTAAGTGATACTTTGAGCCAATTTCTGTTTCAGCTTTCTGCCCCTTCTGTCAGCACACTTAATGTTTTCCAATTAAGCTGCTTCACGGAAACAGAGACGGAGCTGGCGGCAGAGATTTATTCTAACTTTTTAAAAGAATGACACCCAAGAACATGATTGCAAAAATTACCTACCAGTCAACATTTTGGAATAAATAAAGGGGTTACAACATGGAGTTTAATATTTTTAAATGTATCAAAATATTATGTGGATATTGGTATAACAACTTGCTGTATAACCATAATTAAAGTAAAGTTTCAAATCTGAGGATTATATCTCTAAAATTATGTAACAGAGATTTTTCAAAACATGTTATGTGAGTTTTTAGAGAAAGCTGATATGTCATCGCCCTGTAAAAAAAGCCACAGCCTGAATTTTTTAAGTAGCCTACAATCGACTTGGATGTTTAAGTTAGATTTCAACTTAGATTATGTTAAACTGACTTTACAAATGAATTATATTGTGTATAACTTATAAACAAAAGTTTTACATTTATTAACTTATTTTGATGAGATAAAACAACGTAAAAACATATGTTGTCATAACTTATTGAACATATATTTTTTGCAGTCTATAGTCTACTGTCTGGCGAGGTGAACTGCTCCCTTCATGTTTCTATTGTTCTCACTCGATGAACCTCTGTCTGTATGAGACTTAATGGGTTACTTCAGAGATTAGCATATGGCCTTGTATCAGTAGAAACCCTGGAGTATATTCAAATGATTGCCTTGACTTTCTAGGAAAGTTAAGCTTCCAAAGGCATAAACTGAAAACGCACCAAACTGAACACGCGTTGTAAATGTATGCCACAAATGTGGCTGGGATTACCTTAGCTCTCTTCACGAGAGCTCATCAGCTCATGATGTTAAATGTAATCTGACTCCTGCAGTTAGTGCTCAGTGCTGTGACGCGTGCGGTGACTCACTCATTATATTAAACACACACGTTCAGTATTTAACTGTAGTGTCTTCTCCAACTCAGTCACAGTAATCCAGTAGCGGTGGCTTTGGGAATGGCCTCACAGGGCAGTGAAGCATTCTGGGAATTGTTGTCTTTCATCCCCATGAGACAAAAATACATTTTCTGTCTTTTCTCAGTCTAGAAGGCAACAAATTCAAAAATAATGTCACATTTCTACTACATTAATGACTCAGTTTAAATACAGATTCATCTTCCCAAGCACTGAAGTACCCCTTTCATATTCCTTATTCTTTTATTGTTATTCTTTTGTTTGTATTCATAAGTATCCTTTATTGCATTATGGCTTGCCCATCCCACTTTAAATGAATCCACATACATTATCTGAAGTCTTTCTAGAAAACAAAACAAAAGTAGCATATTCTTGGGATCTTGTGTGAATTGTTTAACACTGAAACTGATTAATTGCTGTAATGCTTTTACCCAAAGGTCCCTTTACATGACTTTTAGTCATAATTATGTTGAAATATGTTATATTTAGCATTTTATATGCCGCCAAGCGCAGGTAGAATTGTTTCTTTGGTTGTTTTTGGCTGTGTACAGGACAGTGTCATCTGGAATTGTCGCGTAAGATGACTGACAGCTCTAAACCTCTAATGAGTGCTCTCTCTGAGTCATAACTGATGCAAACCCAGAACAGGAGACAGTTATTTTAGATAGCATAATTCAGTGGGGAATTAATAGAAACGGTATTCTTTATGACAACATATTTTGCAAACATGTAAGACTAAAGTAATATTTCTCCAAATATGCACATATGCACAGATATGCTGTCTAGTGCATCTATGTGAGCACAAATAAACTGTAAAAATAAAATTCAGGTCTGATAGAATATGAATGACCTGAATTATTCTATTCCAACCAAACATTACCGATTGATTAGTTTGCACTCCTAACATAAATTAAGAAATGATTGTCACTGCAACCTAGTTATGTTATATGTACAGTATATAACTTGAAAACTGAAATAAAATAGCTTTGTGAATGCTATATAAAAATATAAAATGATGTGATAACTATTTAAACAATTTAATTCATCATACTTTACCAGCCTGGCATGAGTTGCTTTATTATCAGCATTTATTTCAATCTTTATATATATATATATATATATATATATATATATATATATATATATATATATATATATATATATATATATATATAGATATATATATATATATATATATATATAGCTAGTGGTACATTATTTAGACAATTAAATAAAACAATTGTGTAAATACTAATAAAAAAAGAATTTCAAAATAGCCGCAGAGTAATTAAATAGGTTTTATTGAAAACATGGCACTCTTTTGAGTGGAAAACGTTAAGTGTTGTTCAGAGATCAGAGACAACAACAGAACTTTTACCCTGACAGATGTGGAGATGTTGAGCATGGTGAATTATTCATAGTGGCCATATTGTTTCTTCTCGATTTAGTCACTGGGGGAATGTTAGTGTATGATTCATCTGAATAGTTAGAACAAGCTTGATGAAACCCCTGCTGGTGAACACACTCAAAACTGTGCACTCAATTCAGGGACGATTTTTATGAGATCAGTTTTCTTTATTGGTAGGTCATATTAGCGCGTTATAGACATGAGAGAGTCAAAACAAAGCACAGTGGCTTTTTCTAACGAGCTGCGTCCTTGTGCAATTCTTTCTGAGAGCTAAAACGCAGACATTGCATGACTAATATTGGGGCATTATATGACTTAAAAATATGCAGAATATATCGAGGGCTCCCATCATATCTGATTTATTGAGTACTGAAACATTACCATATTTTTATGACTACAATATTTGCAAGTAGAGTCACCAATACATTAAAGCGCATTTGTGAAGCTCCCGTCTCCTCAGTCACGCTGCAGATAGACGGGCGGTGTCACAGTATGAAGATGACCTAGTTTTTGAGACGCCGTCTCTTCTGCGCCATGCCCTGTGCAATCCTTCAACTTCTCAGACAGATTAAACCTTCATTTGAATAATTATATGCCTGACCGTGCAGGTTAAACTTCAAATATTAGTCATGATATTCAGAGCCATGTGCTGTGCATCGGCTCCGAATGCAGGAACAACCTTCAAAAGGTTCCTAAATAAGCATTTTCGTAAGACGTTTTGACTGTTGAAATATGAACACAATACACACAACGAGTAAAAAAAAAATAAAAAAATAAAAACATAGTAGATTTTTAATGCAAAGCTCAATCGACATAGCCTTTAACACAGTACAACATTTTTGTATATATTTCCCTCCACATTTTGAGATAATAAGCCCCATGGGATCACAGAAATGTCATTCAAACACTCAACTGATATTATAAAGTGAGTCTAGAGCAAAACCATGGTTTCATACATTGCTAAATATTTCAGGGACAAATTGATGTTGTTTCAGTAATAATAATAAACAATCCTAAAATAGCCTAAAAGCCATAATGGTCAAATAAAATAATACGCTGTTAATAACACTGTAAACCCTAATGCTCAAAATACTTAACTGGTTTGAGTAGGACAACCTTAAATGAAACAAATTAGTTCAGTTAAAGGGGTCATGAACTGAGAAATCCACTTTTCATTCAGCCTTTGATATATAAAAGTGTATAGTGATATAAGAATGTCCTGTTTCAGAGCTGAACACATCCTTGTTAGTCAAAGAAAAGCTTTTATTGACACCAGGCCCAGCAAACGCTCGATCTCAGAATGTGCCAACCCGTGACGTCAGTGTGTGGTGAACCGCCGCCTCTGCAGAAGAAGATCAACGTCTGCTTCATCACTGCCTGTTTAGCCCCGCCCACCGACTCACACATGTAACAGGCCTAGTGTTAAACCAGATCCATGAGCACGCCGTTGAGGATTACAGAATATTGAGCAGTGCCTGGGCTCGATAGTAATGCAACATTTAAGTAACTGTGTTCATTCTAATGCCTTCTAATCTGATTTATGTACAGTCAGATCTTTGTCTGATTGTCAGTGACTAAATATGAACTTGCGCTGTTTTTCTTAGTAGAATGAAAATAATCTGTTATTTAAAGGTGATTAAATTCTATAAAGAAAGCGATCAAAGAAAGCCCCTTTGCAATCATTTCAGCAGCACGCGCTGAAGCTGTCAATCAAACAGCGAGAGTTTATCAGTGACTCCAGTTTTATTTATTCTCTTAACTGTATCACGTTTGCACTGTTAGTGAGAATGAAAGCTTTCGTTAGTGTACAAAAATTGATTTGCAATGACGAAATCACTGCTTGCTTTCATGCGCTCAACATGTGTATCAGCTACAATGATCATCACTGCAACCACGATCTGAATATAATGCCATAGATCGGAATATAATGCAACACTTATCATGATTAGTTAACCATGAGAATTGTAATAGTAAACATGTGCTAAAAGAGAGCTAATTCAAATGGAAATACATTAGCCAATCACAGCAGAGGCCGTTTACACAGAGGTCTCACAGCAGCCAATCACAGTAGTGGGCGTTTACACTGAGGTCTCCTAGCAGCCAATCACAGCTGTGGGCGTTAATACTGAAGTTTCACAGCAGATAAGCCCTTCAAAAAAGAGCGTTCAGAGCAGATTCTAAAATCAGGGCAGGAAAAATGCCTTTTATTTATGAAGTATGAACATTTTTGATGTAAAAAGCATTCCAACATTATAAGTACACTCCAGGAAACATCATAAACAATGCAGTTCATGACTCCTTTAAATTAATAGTTATGCATATTCAGAACTTTCTTTTTCTTTTTGAGTTCACAGCACTGGCATAAATTTAAGTTCCTGTGCAAAATGCAACAAAAGGGCTAATTAAAAAGATAAAGGAAAAGTTAAATCTTACTGACCCAATTTTTAAAATCTAGTATGTATTTGTTTGTAGAGGAAACATTTTTATTTTTGTTATAAATGTATACTCTATATTTCCCAATAGCATACAGAGTGTTCTGATTTAATTTCACTGACATATATGTCGACCACCCTGAGAAAAACCCTGGCGTGTAGAGCTTCCCGAAAAGAACAATTTCTCCCTCTCGCTAGAGCAGCATCTAAGGGAATGTTATGTTCACAGATTCCAGTGGCATCGTAGTCAACACCTGTGGCTCCCCAGAGAGCACACTGTCTGGGAAATCGAGTGCAAAAGATTGCACACAGCTGACCCCAATTTACAGAGTCTCTATTCGTATACACTGCTCTGGCGAGCCCACGCTTTGTGGACTCCACTTAAATTATAAGGTGAAAAATTTAAGAAAATGTTGACAACTTCGTCTTCACATTAATTTAAAAAGTTGGTCTTACCAGAGACAATAATGATTTAGTAAGAATGATAGCAAAGTTTATTTATATGAACGATTTTCATTGTTTAAGCATTCAGAGTATAAATGAATTATGCAAATCCAGTGACAGAGAAAATACTCCAACGTGCAAATCAAATCTGATTGCTATTTTTTTTTAAAAAAGTAAACCATCATATGGAGGCAAAAAAAAAAAAAAAAACATAAACAAGAACTTAACAATAAAGGAAAAACACATTGTTAGTGTTATTAAAGTGATCTTAGACATCTTGTACATTTGACCTCACTTGCAGGCAGCAATGTATATAGTGTTGTTTTAAGTAAAAAAAATAATAATAATAACAATAATAATAAAAAAAATAATATATATATATATATATATATATATATATATATATATATATATATATATATATATATATATATATATATATATATATATATAAATAATTATCAGCCGGATCTCACGAAAAATGTGTATAAATAGTACGAGTGTGCAATGTCGTGGAATGTACGCCAAAACTCATTTTGGCGTGCATATGATACGCACTTTATGGCGTATTATACATACGAACCCCCCACCCCACCACCCTAAACCTACCCAAGCGCGTGTCATATATACGCCATAAAGTGCGTCTCATATGCATGCGAAAAACAGCGTATCATATGCACGCCAAAATGAGTTTTGGCGTATACATTCCACGACATTGCACACTCGTACTATTTATACGCATTTATGTGTGATCAGGTTGATTAATCAAAGAATCCTTGAAGGAAAAAAAAAGTATCATGATTGATTCATAGAATCAAATATTACAATTGTGGTCAATGTTGCCCTTCTTCACAACAGAAATTGTCATCCAAAAAAAAACAAAAAAAACAAAAAAAAACGTGAAGACTATGTTTTAGACAAAACTGGGTTAAACTTGCACTCAACCACCCAGCCAGGAGGCGATTTACACAAAAGTTCACACGGGCAGGAGTCCGCATGTTCTACAGGCACACCACTGTGTCCATTTGGGCCTGCCGTGCTCCTGATTGATAACTCACCTCAGTCGTTTGGTACTCACTCAGTGGAAGGTACTAGAAGCTGGCATGAACCAAAGGGCAGAGTCACCTCTGGTGTCAGGAGGGGGTGATAGTGACATGACCTACACATCCGCCCCAATATTGCAGCCAAATTATGCCTTTAAAAGCTGCCAGCGAGCAGCAGGGGTAAGAGAAAGCCGAGGATAAACCCTGAGAACTGGTGAATGGAACTATCCATCTCCTGTCAGGGTGAAACATACAGTTGTGACCATTACACTGTGCCTTAAACAGACACAACATGAGAACTTTAGTAATATATATATATCGAAGGAGCGAAGGCTGACCCGTGTGATCTGATCAAACAGGTGAGCTGCTATAGGCTGTAGCTCAAATTTCTCAAGAAGTTAATACTGGTTCTTATAGAAAGGTGTCGAAATACACATTGCATCACAGTTTGTTGCATATGGGGTTGCATAGCTGCAGACCGGTCAGGTTGTTCATGCGGATCCCTGTCCATCGCTGTAAGTACTAGCAGTCGGCACATGGGCATCAGAACTGGACCACGGAGCAATGGAAGGTGGCCTGGTCTGATGAATCACATTTTCTTTTACATCACATGGTTGGCCGGGTGTATGGGTGCATTAAAATAAAGTGTAACCAAATGTTTTGAATAATAATGCAGAAATGTAAAATGTATCATTGTCCGTGACAATCAGTCTTCTCCACAGCAAACAACTTAATGTAGATACCATTTGAGTAAATATATATTTACGATGTAGACTCCAAAGTCTGAATTGTTGCTGTTTTGTTGGATATTTGTTATACATGTTGCTGATAGATGAGAGCCTGTGGACATGCAGAATGTTTTACAGAGTCAATTACCTCCAGGCACACTTGACTCTCACAAGCCGTTTGACACAAGTGCATGAAACCACATAAACATGCACACTCTATATGCATAATACACACAATTGAGTGCTAAAGGGGCTGTTTAGGAGCCCAGGCAACCAAAGCAAAACTGAGCATCTACTTTTGAATTAATAAGGCATGCTAGCAAGCAACTTTGGCTTCAGTTGGAGGGGGGAGAACTACGCTAAAGTGAGAGAGAGAGCAGGAGAGATAAAGGGTTCACACTATGTGGGTGAATCTCTTGAAACCTGTTGTATTTCACCCCAAAAAGAAAGCAGTAAGAATTTGATTTGTTTGCAGGGGGGAAAAAATAAGCTGTTTTTAGAGCTGCTCAGTCAAGATAATCTGTTCTACCTACGCTATAAAAAAAAAATAAAAGTAAAATGGAGCTTCTTATTAACTAAAAAATGCTAGTTCATCTGTGTTATAGGACTACAAACTAAAACATTTAATTTATTAATTCATTACAATTTTCATTTGACATTTTTTTTTATATTTCCAACCTGCTTCAGCACACCTGCCTGTGAGAAAATTAGATTTGTTTTGTGTTTATACGAATAGAATGATAGCACGATGGATGGATGGATGGATGGATGGATGGAATGTTAAGCTGGTGTGTCTCAAAATATATTCCTTCCTTCCTTCCTTCCTTCCTTCCTTCCTTCCTTCCTTCCTTCCTTCCTTCCTTCCTTCCTTCCTTCCTTCCTTCCTTCCTTCCTTCCTTCCTTCCTTCCTTCCTTCTTTCCTTCCTTCCTTCCATCCATCCATCCATCCATGCATCCATGCATCCATCCAGACTAATTTAATTGTAATTCCTTAACTCACTTGGTAAACATGCTGTTTTGGATCTTCAGTGTTCTTTCTGAACTTGTCTTTTAAAGTTCACCTACAGCTAGCAGTTCATGTGCACCTGAAATAGAATCTGACATTCAACAGGCGTTTCCCATTTATGTGCCTCTTATTTGTAAACGATTGATTTGATTCTGTCTAGCCTGCTATAAGTGTGAACCAAACTGCTTCAGGAGCCTTCAATAACGTGCAAAATGTGAAAAACAGCTTTCACACAGCATGTGGTTTTAGAAGCATGTCAAATATTGAAAAAACTATGGCTAGTTATCCAGCTTTTATTTATTTGTGTGAAATATATTTAACATAAGGTATACATGCATAAGCCAAGAGGAACATCAGCCAGTCTTGCTGACATTTTAACACTTCCACTACAATCATAAGCATAATTAGGCTATTGGTTAATCAATGTTATGTAACTTTAGTCAAAAAGGAAATCAATACATTTTCATGAGAAATTGCAAACTTTTAAATGCACCTATGTATCATTGATAATAAGACTGGAAGAATATAGACTATTAAAGAAAGTCAACATATATAGTCTTTTTTTTTTCTTTTTTTTTTCTTTTTTTTTCACAGCAGGCATATGAGAATAAAAAGTTGTCCAGTCAGCCTTACAAATGCATCCCAGGAAAGTCAAGTGATTTGTAAAAATTTGACAGTGGTTATAAAATGTCATTGGCAGGTTCGCCACTGTAAAACTCAAGAGTGCTGGCCTGTTGTTTTAATAGAGACCACCAGAACAGCATGGTTGATGTAGAAATAAGTGGTGATGGGCAGTCAGGAGGTGTACAGCCTGTGGTGCATCAGTGACTGAAATGGCACAGACTGCTGTGGTGCTCATTCAAAATCCTGTGAGATTTCTAGCAGAAAGAGAATATGATAGCTTTACTATGACCTCAATTATTTACATAGATTTTAAGTACTATACACAATTAATTTAGACACACTAGGCTGTAATTAACTATTTAATGTCACTTGATATTGCTTGATGTTAACGATCATATAACGATCATATAATATATCATATAATCCAGAAAAAGAAGTTCAAGTTTAATATTGACCTGTAATCAATCATGTCATCCCTTAAATATCATCTTTGATCAACATAATGACATATTTAAACATTGGCATGCCTTAAAAAAGCTTACTTTTGTAACTGCACCCTTGATTCATTTAGTATATGTGGTTCTTTGAATATGCAAATGATCCCCAGCTCCACTCTCTCACACCAGCTCAGAGATCAACTGGCTCAACTTTACTCAAGTTACTGTAGTGAACGCTGCACAGTGGTATCGCTCTTTACAACGTCAGACACAACAGTATGATTAATCTTTGACTTGGCTACGTCATCAAACGGCTCATAATGTGCTTTTAATGTTGCACAAACCATTGCCGTTCGCCATCTCTAAGTCAGGCCTTCGGAAAATCAGCATCCTTAAAAAAGCTTAGAACGTCATAGGAGAAATGCAAATAGTTCATCACAACATCATCATATACGCAATTCACTCGCTATATTGCTAGATGTACATTTTTTTTTAAGTTGTTCATACATATTTACATTTGTAGATACTGTCAATGCATCCGTTTTGTATGTTTCAGTGTCTATGCAAACGTAGGTAAATGTATGTGTGAACTTCACTTTATGTAAAAATAAGAATAGGCTACTCATAAAATCACATTGGTTTAACTGCAGATGAACGAAATATCTCTACTTCAACTATGAATGAAACGAATGAATGAGTGGAAACTTGCTACCACAAGCATCCCTCTCTGCCGATAGTCCGTTTCAAGGGTCGTTTGTACCGCTTCTGTACTCCAGAATTGTTCAGTGCCACCTATTGTTGGCAGCTGAGGAGAGTTGCAATTACATGTGAAGCACTTTGGGCATACAAACAGAGAAAAGTGCCAAACAAATGCAATGACTCATTCATCTACTCATCCTATTCCCAAATCCTCCGGGCCGCATGATTGCTGAAACTCTGCACTAGGAACATAAATGCTCCAGAGAACCCAAACTGAATAGCATACAGAAATGTGTCATGGCCTTATCCAGAAATAAATAGCCATGCTTTTACATCCAGTGAAAATGTGGCCTCCAAGCGCTGAAGCCGTCTCACTTCCTGATGCATTCTCACGTATTGTTTTAAAGGACAATCAGGGAGTAAAGTGTAATCAAGCAGAAATCGTCCCTGTCTGGCAGGTGAGGAGCCACAGCCAAACATGATGAGTTTCTTCAGAGAGCGAATGTGACACCAGACAATATACCAATCAACTGGCTGTAGGCTGTTATAGCCACCCATCTATACTGATGCTTGGAGATGGCATCACTTGCTACTGCATTACAGGTCCTTAAGTTTAAAGACTGTTAACCTTTAGGATACAATATAGGAGTTCCTGTGCTGTATAAGATCAGTACTAACTCAATAATTCATCTCTGCAACTTAAACTGGTAACATCATGACGAATCAACTCTTCCTATAAAAATGTATTGTAACTCTGGTGACGCTTTAGTATTGAGAACACATATTCACTGTTAACTATGACTTTTGCCTCAATAAATCCCTAATTTACTGCTTATTAATAGTTAGTATAATAGTTTGTAGCATTCAAGTTTAGGTACTGGGTAGGACTAAGGGATGTACAATATGGTCATGCAAAATAAGGCCTTAATATGTATTTTATACACTAATTAAAAAGCCAATATACTTGTAACATGCATGCTAATGAGCAACTAGTTAATAGCATTAACCATTGACTTTAAAATAAAAAGTGTTACCATAACTTTCAGAAAGTAAAACATTCACGACAGTCCATAAAGGGCATTTGTTAAAAACAAGCTCAACAAAAAAAAAAGTCATTATTTTTGCATTTCTGTTTAGTGGTGACACTAATGGGGCAGAAATTAAACACCTCACCTTTAACACAAGACTGCCTACTGTAAAATGCCATTAAACCTTATTGGGTGATCAAAAAATTGGCCCTGTCACATAATGTAATAAAGAAAGTCTAACGGTAGAATTATAAGGTGGGCAAATTTGTAAAAAAAATAAAATAAAATAAAATAAAATAAAATAAAATAAAATAAAATAAAATAAAATAAAATAAAATAAAATAAAATAAAATAAAATAAAATAAAATAAAATAAAATAAAATAAAATAAAATAAAAAAATATTTCTATAAACTATTTATTTCACTCAGTCCATATTTGTCCAAAATCAAGTGAAAATGCAGTAATTTTGCATTAAATACAAACATTTTAAGTGAAATTTAAACATTTCTTTATGTATTTTCCTACATTTTAAAACTCCCTTTTCTAAGTGAGGGTATTTATAATACCAGGGGGCGTATTCACAAAACATTTTATCTTACCACAAAGAGTTCTCCTAAATGGCAATAAAAGTTCTTAGTTACAAGATTTTTCTTAAAACATATTCCCAACACTGCTGAAAGAAACTTTTATGAAGGAATAGAGAGAAGTCTTAAGCTGAGAGTAAGGGCGGGGTTGACCTTGTTGCTATGGATGATGTCATCATGCTTACTAACTATGACGACAGTGATTAGCTGATAGGG
The DNA here is from genome assembly GCF_024679245.1 of Pseudorasbora parva. Lineage (NCBI taxonomy): Eukaryota > Metazoa > Chordata > Actinopteri > Cypriniformes > Gobionidae > Pseudorasbora > Pseudorasbora parva. Next base: position 52,970,023 of record NC_090175.1, read on the forward strand.
GAGGGGTCATTTTAAATATAAAAAATAAATATTCAAATAAAATGCTTCAAATTCGAATGTTGCCATATTCAAATAACAATTTTAAAATAAAAATGTTGCCATATTCTAATAAAGATTTAATAAAATTGGGCCAAGTGTCACTTATTAACCTAGTATATGATCAGTTAATAGTCAGACTCAAACATGTCGTCATCTTGTGAATTTGGAGAATTCAAGCAAAAAATTATGTTTTATAAGCAAAGATTGCAAGGAGCACGCACAAATTTCAATGTCAAATGACATTACATCCCTCCGCCACCACCCCATTCCTCACTCACGGTCTGCAATGTGGGGAAGAACTCTGGGTTTGCGCTAAATTCCAAGCTTGGAGCCCTAGATCCCCTCGGACAGTGTGCCTAATATGCTTATATATAATCCATTCAACCCATTGTACGTGTAAACCCTTAAAAACAACTGCCACAAGTAATCTGACATTATTTTATTTCTTTTTTTATTAAACATAGGCCTACATTTATTATCACTATTGCCTCGACGTTGTTTATAGTGTCTTTGGGTGGATTGCAGCAACAGACATTAGGATAGTTTAATGATTTGGTCTTAGTGACTTAGGAGTCCTCTTGGCTACTCCTAGCGTTTTGTTGATTTAGGAGCTAGTTTTAGAGCTAAAATGCTTTGTGAAATACTCTTAGTTTTTCTCGATTGCTTAAACACTATAACCAGGCTTTTGAACTAAAATTTCAAAACCATAACGCCATTTATCAGAAAGCACACCCATTTCACTAAACTATAAACACTATTCCCTGTTTTGACACATGAGTCAGATTTGTTGAACTGTCACTGCAAAACTCTACACACAAATCCCTTAATTTCTCATTGCCTAGACCATGTGGTCATTTAGAAAGCACTAGCATTCAATATTGTTCACTCAAGTCAGCATAGTTTCAGCTCAATTAGCACACAATTACCCAGGTGAAAACACTAAGAGTCAAAATTTAACACACATCAATCAGAACTTTCAAGATACATAAAAGTGCCAGAGTCAGTTCATTTGAGCTTTGGAACAATGGATCCACAAAGAAATGAAGGAAGCGGTCGAGGAGGAAGAGGAAGAGGACGTGGTGAAGGAGAAGGGAGAAGAAGAGGACATGGTGAAGGAGGAGGGAGAGGACATGGTGAAGAAGGATGGAGAGGACATGGTGAAGAAGGATGGAGAGGAAGAGGACATGGTGAAGAAGGATGGAGAGGACATGGTGAAGAAGGATGGAGAGGAAGAGGACATGGTGAAGGAGGAGGGAGAGGAAGAGGACGTGGTGAAGGAGGAGGGAGAGGAAGAGGACATGGTGAAGGAGGAGGGAGAGGAAGAGGACATGGTGAAGGAGGAGGGAGAGGAAGAGGACGTGGTGAAGGAGGAGGGAGAGGAAGAGGACATGGTGAAGGAGGAGGGAGAGGAAGAGGACGTGGTGAAGGAGGAGGGAGAGGAAGAGGATGTGGTGGAGAAGAAGGAGGAGGAAGACAAGCAGTCTCGGATGAAATTAGAGCCAGTTTAGTTGATCATACGAGAGAAGTGCCAATCATATGCATATTCCACATTTTATCATAAGTGTGGGGACATGCACTGGTCTTGGTCTTGACTCGGTCTCGGCCCTTCAAAGTCTTGGTCTTGTCTTGGTCTCGGCCCTTCAAAGTCTTGGTCTTGTCTTGGTCTCGGTTTAGGTGGTCTTGACTACAACACTAGTGGAAAGTGTATGATCGAGAACCTTATATGCTTGTTCACCTCGTCCAGGCCATGTGTCAGTAGATGCGTGACAGGGGTGGATCAGGCATGCTAGAGGATTTTACCCCCGCTGCCAGGCTAGGGCTAATATAGCCTGTGATGTGGATGAGATTCTCTGGCCTGACCCGGACCAAAGACGGGAGGCTGAGGCGGAATACAAATTTTTTTTTTTTTTTTTTTTTTTTTGTACTGTGGAGTAAAAATGAATGAATAAAAATGTGCCAATGTATCCATTGGTTGTGTCTTTTGTTCATCATGTGAAAAGGTTTGTGAGGAGGGGAACCACAAGTAACATAACTTACCAGTTTTGGAAATGTTGTTTTGAATTTATTGCACCAGTGTGTTAGACTATGTTGTAGTGTGTGTGATTTTGAGGGCTTGTGTGTCCTGTCTGAGGGCAAAGTTTGGTTTTTCAGCAAGAGTGAATGGTTTTGAGTGTAGAGCTTCATTTTGACCTGAAAATAGGTTGTTTGGGAAACTGGGTGAGATGTTATGGATTTGTGTTTATAGTTTTGAGAATATGAGGCATAGTTTCAAGAAATGTGTTTAAGCAATTGAGAAAAACTGTAAAGCTAAAATTTAGGAGTCCTAAAATATGGACTGACACACCCATTATTTTTAGGAGTTTCTCCTAAATCGGCACGTTAGCAGCTACTTTGAGCCTTGAGATGTTTTGTGAAAATGGCCCCAGATTTCCAGTTTCATCTCAGACTCTTGGAATTCACCATATATTTATTTATTTATTCTCAGACAGAATCAGACACTGTTATGAGGCCATAAAACCCCAGTGAGAAGGCTGCGATACAATCTCGCCCTCAGCTATTATTTATTGAATAGCTTTAGTGTGCTATCAAACAGCTAATATTTATCTCAGAAACAAAGCCAGGGGTCAGATAACCATATGGTACACATGTAGCAAAAGGATAAACTGAGCCCTTACAAATAACTTCAAGCGCACATGAAATGCTAATCTGTAGGCGGAGTGGGTATGGGTAGAGGGGACAATGTTCTGCTTTCTGCAAAGCACAAGTAAACTAATATGACCTATAAAAATGCATGCATATATGCAATGCAGAATGACACATGCTCAGAGCAAAACCGAAACATATCTCCCAACCAGATTTGAAGGTTTGTAAGAACAAAACTAGATCTCAGATCTCCCGCAGAAGAACCCACTGATTGTTTTTCACACTGGGGTTTCTGCGAAACAAACGACACTAAAGAAGACACCTATCAAAACAAGTGTTTATTAATAATAACTCTAACTCTTCATGAGAGGCTTTACCCATAATCCACTTCTCTACATTCCCTGAAGTTACCATCGCAAATGAGCAAGGCGGATTTTATTGTTCCCACTGTTGACAGAAACAAAAACAAAACAAAAAAAACTAACAGCAAAATTCTAGCTGCATCATTAATCAGAGGGGCTTTCCCATTTTTAATTTACATAATAGATTGCACAGATGTAGTAGAAAGTAAGTGCAATTAAATATAAACTTAAAAAACAAAAAACAAGCAGTTACTTGGAAGAAATATTAAGACTAAGATGAATTTTATAGTAAATGATGCGCTCAGAGTCATATCATATTGATTACATAATTATACACAGTGTGTGTGTGTGTGTGTGTGTGTGTGTGTGTGTGTGTGTGTGTGTGTGTGTGTGTGTGTGTGTGTGTGTGTGTGTGTGTGTGTGTGTGTGTGTGTGTGTGTGTGTCTGTGTGTGTCCTTGTTTATATTACATTGTGGGGAACAAATGTCCCTATAATGAGAGTAAAACCTGAGATCATCTACATTGTGGGGACCAGCCAGCGTTTGTTCTACAAACAAATCTTTTAAGAAAAAGAGACAAATAAATTGTACTTAATTAACATGGTGCAACATTTACAAACTATAATTCAAAATGAAACATGATATTTAATGAGAAAATTAAACATAGGGCTTAATTTTATGCATCAGTGGTTGGATGGTGAAAAGTGTCTATACAGCAGGAGGTTGAAGAAAGGCGTTGAAAAGTAAAAGGCTCTGTGACATCATCCGGAAAGGAAAGTCGTTTCAGAGGCAGGGCAAGTTTTAATTGTTTTTATTCGACATAAGGAAAACTAGGGAATAATAAGTCATTCAAATATAATCTCAGCCTCAGACAAAACTTTGGCTGAAGGTCTGATGTGTAAGGCAACAAATCCTTTGAAGGAGTTTCAAAGTCCGCATCTGATTGGTCGAATTCTCCAGGATTTCCAGTTGATGTGTTTCGCATTCTTGTACGGTCCGCCAAAGCCATCGTGATGGCAAACCCCCGCATGGAAGAGAAAAGCCGTTATTTGTATAACTGTGACAATCAGCGTTCAATTAAATGTTGTGCTTTGGTTCTGTTTGATATGATTGTGAATTATTAAATATTGATTTTCTGCTCTATTACGCTTCCCGAATTTCCCGCTGCCCTGAATCTTGCTCTCTCATTAGCTGTCAGTGATCACCGATGTAATTTTCAGTCAGAACACATTTCACACAACATGATTTTGAATCTAAGACAGGTCCAGATATTTAGCATGCCAAATATCCAACCCGATCACACATAAATGCGTATAAATAGTACGAGTGTGCAATGTTGTGGAATGTATACGCCAAAACTCATTTTGGTGTGCATATGATACGCTGTTTTTCGCGTGCATATGATACGCACTTCATGGTGTGTATATGACACGCTCTCTTGGGTAGGTTTAGGGTAGTGGGGTGGGGGGTTCTATGTATAATACGCCATAAAATGCGTATCATATGCACGCAAAAAACAGCGTATCATATGCATGCCAAAATGAGTTTTGGCGTATAATTCCAGGAATTTGTCTGCAATGCTGCAAAACCTGTCGGGGAGTCAAAATCAGGGCTAATATCGTGCAGTGTGAACTCGCAAATAGTCCTGCAGTGTGACCTCTTACGACAACGGTCAAATTGTCTTATTGTTTTTATTATTTTTTTTAAGACAAGCCATGACCAAAAATAATGTTAGAGATTACAGCCAACGCTTCAACCGATGACAACTGAGATCTCACGGTGTGGCATGGCTTACAGCGAGGATCATGTTCATATAGTCTGATAAGTAACAATCATAAAGGACTATTATAAATTGTACACTGTGCACCCAGCTTAAGAGCATACAATGTGTATAACTATAAGAAAGTAAATAGAGTCAATGCTGCTAATGTTGACTTTAAATGAACCATAAATGAAAACCAAAACAGCAACTTCTGAGCAATACAATTTCCCTCAGGGAACGATCACGAAAATGACTAAACCCCAAGAGCTACACGCTAAACATTAAAATTCAAGTCTAATTGGAGAGACTCTGAAGCAGGTCCTCTGCCGTAGTATGTGGGTGACATACTTAGGAGAGGATTGAGGAACTGCTGGAGCATTTGGTGAACTGGAGATGTGCTCCAGGCCCTGGCCGCTGCTCCGTATGCTGTTTTAGGTTTACAGATTATTTACTCACAGAAATAACATCTTATGCAATCACATCGCCCCACATTTAAAAACAAGATGGAGATGGCAAAAAAGAAAAGTTAATAGTACAAAAATGAACAGGAATCTTAAAGAGGGCTTTCTTGCAATTCCAGTGTGTTTGATGAACTGTCTCCATTTGTAGCTGGTGTTTTGTTGCTTCTCATGAATTTGAATTGATATAGTATAGTATGTAGTCATTATCAAGTGTAGCATATACAGAACAAACTGTAACACCAAGAAAATGTGAGATATAGTACATATCCCTCAGCATAAAAGGCCTTTGTAATTTTTTGATAAAACCAACACCCTAACCAGAAGCTACGTGAGCCTCCTGATAATAAATCTGTCTGACAACGAGGAACGCGGGAACGCCGCGAAGCATGACATGATCATCCTATAAGAACTGCACATCAACCAATGTTCTTTGTTTGCACTTACAATGTCAACACGTTACACATAAACACATGCACACCTTGTATTTTCACAGTATCAGCTTCTCTTGGCGCCATTAAAATTTTAGATTTCCTTGTAGAATGCGATGGATTTATTGTGGAATGTCCATTATTTTAGCCTGCTATTATCCAGTATTTATCCTGGTCCATATTTGATGCATAATTTATGTGGATTGGTACTTTGGTCTAATATTTCAGCATGGACGGGGCTACCTGTCAAGAAGCTGCACAAAAAAATAGAAGGCTGTGTCCACCAAAGCAGGTTTTCGTGCACCTGGCGTATTTTTCCTAAAAATAAAAAAATATAATGCCATGAACGTCTATTTCAGGCTCAAGCCTAAATAATAAAAATTGAAGAATGTTCAAATTTGAGTAAAACTGTCCAATACCCAGCAGTCCAATCACAGTGGAGGAGGCAGGACAAATACAACCGCTCATTCTGCTTGTACAATGTAAACAGATGACAACAACAAACAAACTAATGGAAATAATACATTTTTAATTTTTAATAATTACATTTTTAACAAGAGTCAGAGCAAATACTTACTCTATACTTACTTATATATATGTATATATATATATATATATATATATATATATATATATATATATATATATATATATATATATATATATATATATATATATATATATATATATATATATATATAAACAATTCAGACATTAACTATCTGTAAAATTAGATAGTAACACTTCTACGGATATTCCGTATCATAGCAATCAAAGTGTCTCAACTGAAAATATGCTGCACTGCCGAAACGCTTGCAAACAACACACACAACTAGACTTTTTTAGTACGTAGTGCTTTCCTCTAGCTAAAACATTTTGATGGACACAAGGCCTAAGCATCATTCCAATGAGATTTTATTATGGGGGTTACCTAGCGCGATGCTGCAGAAATAATGAAGAGTGGTTATTTTACTCCAATTAGATATTAGCTTGGGTGGGGCTACCAGGAGGGATTATGCAGAAATAGAAACTATTAGAATTTATGCAGAATAGAATTTTTTTTTTTTTTTTTTTTTTTTTACAACTATAGATTTGAATTACGTGTGGCTTTGTCTTGTTAGCATATACAGTATACAGGTGCTTTTCATATAATTAGAATATCATTCAAAAAGTGAAACTTGTATATTATATGCATTCATTACACACAGACTGTTATATTTCAAATATTTAATTCTTTTAATTTTGATTATTATAACTGACAACTAAGGAAAATCACAAATTCAGTATCTCAGAAAATGTGAATATTGGGGAAAAGGTTTAATATTGAAGACACCTGGTGCCACACTCTAAATCAGCTAAATAACTCAAAACACCTGCAAAGGCCTTTAAATGATCTCTTAGTCTAGTTCTGTAGGCTAGACAATCATGGAAAGACTGCTGCATTGACAGTTGTCCAAAAGATGACCATTGACACATTGCAAAAGTAGGGCAAGACACAAAAGGTCATTGCAAAAGAGGGTGGCTGTTTAAAGAGCTCTGTGTCCAAGCACATAAATAGAGAGGCAAAGGGAAGGGAAAGATGTAGTAAAAATGTGTAAAAACAATAGGGATAACACTTATTATATACACCCGTATACCGTATATACCCATATACACCCGTACTCTTGAGAGGATTGTGAAACAAAACCCACTCAAAAAATGTGGGGGAGATCACAAAGAGTGGACTGCAGCTGGAGTCAGTGCTTCAAGAACCACTACGCAGAGATGTATGAAAGACATGAGTTGCTGTCGCATTCCTTGTGTCAAGCCACTCTTGAACAACAGACAGCGTCAGAAACGTCTCCCTTGGGCTAAAGACAAAAAGGACTGCTGAGTGGTCCAAAGTAATATTCTCTGATGAAAGTAAATTTTGCAACTCCTTTGGAAGTCAGGGTCCCAGAGTATGGAGGAAGAGAGGAGAGGCATACAATCCACATTGCTTGAAGTCCAGTGTAAAGTTTCCACAGTCAGTGATGGTTTGGGTTGCCATGTCATCTGCACGTGTTGATCCACTGTGTTTTCTGAGGTCCAAGGTCAACACAGCCATATACCAGGAAGTTTTAGAGCACTTCCCGCTTCCTGCTGCTGACCAAATTTATGGAAATGCATATTTCATTTTCCAAAATGTTACAACCTGGACACAGTGCCAAAGCAACGAGTACCTGGTTTAAGGACCATGGTATCCCTATTCCTAATTGGCCAGCAAATTCATCTGACCTTAAAGGGGTACTTCAGCACTGGGAAGATGAATCTGTATTTAAACTGGGTCATTAATGTAGTAGAAATGTGAAATTATTTTTGAATTTGGTGCTTTCTAGACTGAGAAAAGACAGAAAATGTGTGTTTGTCTCATTGGGATGAAAGACTACAATTCCCAGAATGCTTCGCCGCACTGTAAGGCCACTCCCAAAGCCACCGCTACTGAATCACTTTTACTTTCCCACCACCACATTCATCTTCATAAAATCAGTTCAGTTAGAGAACAGACACTACAATTAAAAACTGAACGCTTCTATTCAATATATTGTGATTTAGCCACTGAAGAAGTGTCAGCACTAACACAGCAGGAGTTTTACATGCATCGTGATGAGCTGAATGAGCTCTCGTGATGAGAGCTGAGGTAAACTCGTCCATGCTCGCGGCAGTAGTTCTCAGCGCGTGTTCAGTCTGGCACGTTTTCAGTTCATGCCTTCGGAAGATTAACTTTCAGATAAAATACTCACTTTTCTCTGCCGGCCACACCGTTTCCATGAATGCCTGAGCCGAGCTGAGCTGTGAGTGCGACCCCATCCCTCATGTGCCAGTTGAAAACAGAAATGCAGAAATAGCTCCCTCTGCCTGCTGTAGTCTTTAGCGTCTGGCCAAGCATTTTACGGATGACGCAAATCAACGATATTTGCGTCATCTAAGTAATTTTTCCAGAAATAAATTGCATAAATCTCTCGTCTCAGGGGGATATGAGAGGGGGGAGAACGATTATTCAAATATACTCCAGGGTTTCTACTGATACAAAGCCATATGCGAATCGCTGAAGTAACCCTTTAACCTCATAGAAAATCTGTGGGATATGTGAAGAGGAAGATGCGATATGCTAGACCCAACAATGCAGAAGAGCTGAAGGCCACTATCAGAGCAACCTGGGCTCTCATAACACCTGAGCAGAGCCACAGACTGATCGACTCCATGCCACGCCGCACCGCTGCAGTAATTCAGGTAAAAGGAGACCCAACTAAATGTTGAGTGCTGTACATGCTCATACGCTTCATGTTCATACTTTTCAGTTGGCAAAGATTTCTAAGTAATATAAAGTAATATTCTAATTTTCTGAGATACTGAATGTGGGATTTTTCTTAGATGTCAGTTATAATCATCAAAATTAAAAGAAATAAAGCTTTGAAATATATCAGTCTGTGTGTAATGAATGATTATAATATACAAGTTTCACTTTTTGAATGAAATTAGTGAAATAAATCAACATTTTGATGATATTCTAATTATATGATCAGCACCTGTAATGTGTATTTTAATTTGTAAATTGTTGTTTTTTTTTTTGCAGTAGTTTTTATAATATTCTCTGAAACAGTTCCCATACTTAAAATAGCTCTTGGGATGACACCTACTTAGTATATGGGGATATTTGATTGGTTCAGAAGCATATTAAATAATAAAAAGAGCTTATGGGCACTTTAATTAATAAGGCATGACATGCAGTGAACAGCACAAAGTTTGGCTCTTTTGTGTACCATTCAATCCTCCCTGCAGCCGGACAGCATTTGGTGGATGCCCTGCTATGGGATTATAATAGCCTATTAGTGGATGGGTTTGTGTATATATATATATATATATATATATATATATATATATATATATATATATATATATATATATATATATATATATATATATATATATGTGTAATTTGGCTTGCTTATGAAGGATGTAAGTGCATAAAATATGAATAAGGTCATACTACAAAGTGTGGAAGTGGGTAATGCAAAATGGATCACATACTTTGAGGGCAAGATCATGAATCAGATATGAATGGCATAATGCTTTACTCATATGCATCACATTAGCGAAAGTCATGTCTAAAGAATTTTGCTGGAGAGACAGAGATAGAGTCAAACCCAAGGGGTCAAAGTTTAACTGGTTAACATGGCCCTGTTAGACACGCCATCTGGTAGCAAAAGCGAAGCAAACTAATGCTTCTGATGAGGAGATAGCAATATAAAAATTTAGATGGCACTGAACGGGTAGCAGATTGCCTATGAAGGCTTATCGCTGAATCATAAATGTTGAACACACTTTATATTTTGATACAGTATTCACTATTAACCATGACTTTTGCCTATAATCTACTAATTACCACTTAATATTTAGTAGAGTAGTTGTTATGTTTTGTATTGGGTAGTTTTAAGGGATGTAGAATATGGTCATCCAGAATATGGCATTATTATGTGCTTTATAAGTACTAATAAACAGCCAATACATTAGTAATATGCATGGTAATAAGCAATTAATAGTGAGAATTGAATCATATATTAAAGTGTTGCCGAAAGTCAGCTGCAAGTAAAAATAGCCAAGAAAATATAAAAACATTTAACATTGCAATATTTTTTCCCCTAATTTTTCTATATACAGATAAGACAATCCATCATACAATTATAATTATTCATTGCCATAAAAAGAGTCACCTAAACAACGAGCCATTACAAGATGTTGTGACAAAAATATGTATGTCAATAATTGGATAAATTGGAACTTTCTCTCATTTGTGGCATCATTAACACCACAAAAAATGTTGAACATATTATGTAATTATGTGTGTATAGGGTGCATACACTGTAAAAAAAATATTTTGCAAAAAAGTTACCTGGTTGCCTTAAAATTTTGAGTTCATTGAAATTAAAATTTTGAGTTAATACAATGCACATTTTTTGAGATTCGACAATCTTTATTAAAATATTATTAAAAGATTTTGTAAGCATATTGGGCAATTGTGTGGGTTTTTATTTCTGATGATGCAGTGAAACATGCCAAATAGTGCTATTTTAATGATTTATCAATTTTTTTAATGTGGTTCAGACACAATAATATTTTGAGTTTCTATTTATTTCAGCATTACAATAATCCAAAACACACCCAGGCAACAAAGCTTTGTAAGAAGCATTTCAAGGTCCTGAGTCTCCAGATTTCAAACCCATAAAAAAATATTTGGAGGGAGTTGAAAATTCATGTTTTCCCACAACAGCCCCAAAACATCACTGCTCTAGAGGAGATCTGCATCGAGGAATGGCCCAAACTACCAGCAACAGTGTGTACAAACCGTGTGGCAACTTACAGAAAACATTTGACCTCTGCCATTGCTAACAAAGGGTATATATCAAAGTATAGAGATCAAATACTTATTTTCCACCATAGTTTGTATATATATATATATATATATATATATATATATATATATATATATATATATATATATATATATATATATATATATATATATATATATATATATATATATATATATATATATATATATATATATATATATATACGCTATCACACATCTTCGAAAAGAATACTGTTCCTGATCAAAGCACATTTGAAGAAGATGCAGAAACAAGTGCTGAATTCATATGCACATGTAAAATATACAGCATATAAATCAACAATACCTAATGTTACGGAATGAAATGTCAACACAGGACAAGCTATATGAATGTGCAAGCATCAGGGTGTTGATAGACCTCAAGCGAATGTGCAAGGCCTAATATGAATGGCCTTTCCAAAAAATCTCCAACTACAAAATCATCCGATATAGTTGTTTAACGTTGTTTTTTTGTTTTTGTTTTTGTTTTGTTTTGCTATAGGATGTTTGTATTAGTCTACACATTAGCACTTTGTAAACTAGGGGCCGGTTCTTCTGCCTACCTCTAGCGTGAGCTGCAGAGCAGTTCAAGATGAGCAATTTAAGTTAAACATCTTGGATGCCATGGGGGTGAGGAAATGATCAGGCAATTGTTGAAGTGAACTAATCCTTTAAGTTTGATATTGACTACTCGCTTTTCCTGGCCTAGAGGGCACAAAATGATAAGACATCTTTGAAGCCCATTTTTAAGTTCTGTTTCCTACCATTAAATTGACAAATAAATGTAAAATCCTAGAGCGCTCCACAATATGTTTAATTATACCATATGAATGCTCATAATTGATTGGGTAAATGCACGTATTAAACAGCTTATCATACACACGTTGTTCGCTACTCTAAACAAATGCATTGCAGCATTGTAACACACACATAAACACACACATACACACACGCTCGCATATCCAACATAATGAATGATCATTTGAAGTGTGGTTTAAATTACATTTGTGGATTTAGTAAAATGAGAGTTATGGTGATGTCCACTGTCCATTCATTGTTATATATATCCATCTGTCCATCCATTCATCCACCCATCCATCGTTCTCTCTATCTGTATGTTTGTCCATCCATCCATTGTTATATCCATCTATCTGTCCATCCATTCATCCACCCATCCATCGTTCTCTCTATCTGTATGTTTGTCCATCCATCCATTGTCATATCCATCTATCTGTCCATCCATCCATCCATCCATCCATCCATGAAAAAAAAAACACCAGCTCCCGAAAGTTCGTTCATTCATTCATTCATTCATTCATTCATTCATTCATTCATTCATTCATTCATTCATTCATTCATTCATTCATTCATTCATTCATTCCAAAATGCATTACTAAAGTTTCAAGATCTTGTTATATAATGTGTCAGCATAGGTGATCTACTATCCATTATGAGAGAATGCAATGCTTTTTTTTCCAGTGCACCTGGATTTTTTTTTTTTTTTTTAGTTTGCTTTAGCTTGTTGTGTCCTGAAGCAGAGCAGATCATTATTAAACCTGTTATGAGTTGTTCTTTCTCCATCTCTGCATCTGTTGTAGTGAGTAGGATTTCTGGAGGAAAGTAAATTGAATTTGGTCGGCTTCCGAAACATCCTGGTGTTCATTTGGTCCAGATGCATCCTTATCCTGCTATCTGTATATTTTGTTGCTTGGGGCAAATATCCTGAATTTTTTCTTTCTTTAGTCTATTTCTTTTTTTCTTTCATTTTTCATTCTTTTTCTGAGAGACTGTATTTTATAACTCACAGATACCCTTCCCTGTTCTTGTTGAATCTTTGTGCACACCTCTTAACCCCACAGGCTAACCTCACACTAGATGTGTGCGGGCAAATACTTGATATTGAATAATCTCGAAGCAATATATTTGCACATGAACACAAAAAAATTGCCAACGCAGAAAGATAAAATATATTTTTAGCCAGTCCATAACTTCATCACAGGAAGGGATATTGAATTGTCTTTCCTTCTCTTGTACAGTGAAGTACAGCATTAAAGCTAGGCATATTATAATATTGCATTCTGATATTTTATTTGGAAAAATGATAACTTAAGCTCTATCCTAACAAGGTTATTTTTCACAGATATACATTGTGCTAAAGCAAAAGCTAAGCCAATATTCTTTCATCATTATGATTAAAAACAGAAATGCCTACACTTTTGCATTGGGCACTTTTAGTGTAGTGTACAAATCAAGACCTGAAACTGAAACTCTTATGTTTGAATGTTGAGTTTATCCTTCAGAAAAGACTGACTGTCATTCTCAGGAGGCAGATAAGGGTCCATCCATCAATCATTCGATCTTTTTGTCTGTCCATCCATCTATCTGTTATTCTATCTATCCCTATATCCATCCATCCATCCATGCATCCATTTGTTATTCTATCTATCTGTCTGCCCATGTATTTGTCCATCCATCCATCCATCCATCCATCCATCCATCCATCCATCCATCCATTTTTATATCTATCCGTCTGTCCATCAATTCATCCACCCATCCATCATTCTATCTGTGTGTCTTTCCCTCCATTCATTGTTAAATCCATCCATCCATCCATCCTTCTCACTATCTGTTTCTTTCCCTCCATTCATTGTTAAATCCACCCATCCATCCATCCATCCATCCCAACTTAATCTTTCAAGTAGACAAGATTTTTTTATTTATTATTTGTTCCATCCATCCATCCATCCATCCATCCATCCATCCATCCATCCATCCATCCATCCATCCATCCATCCTTCTCACTATCTGTTTCTTTCCCTCCATTCATTGTTAAATCCACCCATCCATCCATCCATCCATCCATCCCAACTTAATCTTTCAAGTAGACAAGTTTTTTTTTTATTTATTATTTGTTCCATCCATCCATCCATCCGTCCATCCATCCATATTCACCCAACTTCATTTATCAAGTAGACAAGCTTTAAATAAAATCTTTATTTGATTATACTTAAACAAATATGCCAGCAACTTAACTTAAGCTCTTAAGTTGATTTAGATGGAAAGTTTTTACAGTGTAAAAAAAATAAAGTTTTCACTACAGTCTAGTAAATAACGAGAGCAGAGAAGATCAAGACCTCTTTGACTGGCTTTTAAAGATACAAGAAAGTGTTGCATTCAATCACATAACAGACATTTATGAAGAAAATATTATGCTTAAATGTTTAGAAATGACAATCAAAAGGAATCCTGCAAATCAACACTTCAGTCATAGTGGCCAGAGTGGTTATCAGAGCAAGAAATGAAAGAAAAGTTTCTTTTTTTCAACCTTGTTTTTAATATTTGCCAAATTAATTTCTAACCGCTTGACAGAGAAGTTTTCTTAAAAAGTTGGCATGTAAATCTTGTGCCACATAAATTGGCTATTCGAATGGTTCCTGGTGGGTGGAATGAATTTCCTGTCTGGGCTTCATTCTGTCGTTTGAAGCTGTCAGGCTCCCCGAGCTAGATTGTGGGATAAAGCAAACTGCTTCGGGAATGGAGGAGGACATTATTATTCCAGTTTCATTACGTTAAAGACTATCCATGTTCCCATTCTACATGTTTTCATTAGCGAGTACCAGACCACAACATGCTGGAGAATCATTTTTTGAAGAAGTCAGGGATGAAGAAGAAAAGGCTGGAGGGGGAGAAAGAAATCTGGGCATCTGGTGTTGGTGGCGGGGAGACTCAGAGTGGGGGCATCATCTCAGTTAAATGTAGGCAGAGAGATTAGGACCCCCCACCCCCAGATACAACCTGGAAGGTAAGAGAACATCATTATTCTGAACAAATACACATCTCAATCATTTTGCACACATGGAGACACCTAGAGACCAAACAGACACCTAGAGGCCAATCTATTAACAACCACACAGAACACATGTACAGTTATGGTTTAGCGCTAACTAGGTGTATACTGAAACACTGGATTAGCATATGACATGAGAGGCCAAGCCATCCTAAAGATCCAAGTCTCTTTATATACAATAAAACCTTGCGGAAACATTGGGGTGAAACCATTTGTAGGCGAATTCGACAGAAAATGAATGCAGGAAACCATTTTAATGAACCTTAAACTCAGGACTTACGGGGAAACCACAGTCCTCCTTTGTCAGATTTCACGCTAATGATGTACTTCACTATCCTTGTGGCTTTGAGCTTTGCTTTACACATATACTTTGAACAATTAGACTCTTGAAAACCTGATCAAGACTCTTACAGAGAGCCATTATAATGAAGTCTAGCCATTTACGTACCCATATCTCTTTAAAACCCTTAATTGCAGGATTTATCTGGCAAGAGGGCAAGGACTGTGTATTATGGGATGGCTTGATTATTTATTTGACAGTGAGATCAATGGCTATGTTTGGGAAAACACTACCCTATTGCTTCCTCATCAAGTCATGACAGGATGATTGTATTTATGAGAACAGCATCACAATGATCAGATTGTTGTTGTTTTTTGTCTAGACTTTGCAATTTGGAGGCGCCTTTATTTAAAAAAAATCATTATGAAAGTTAACTGATACTGACTGTAAAGTTTAGTTTGTATGCATTTTCTGTACTACTAAAAATAAAAATGCTTCCTGTGTTTAGTCAGGAAGAGAAGAAAAGGGAAGAAAGAAATACAAAAGGTCCAATTAATCAGTTTTATTCCAACAAAATCACTTGAACACCCGTCACGTTGTAAACGACTTCCAAGCTTGTTAGCATGAATATGCAAATGTGAATAGAATACCTGGCTGAATAAAATGCATTTATCAAAATATGCAGTGTGCAATAATATCCCACATTGCACTGATTCTTTGAAAGAAAAGTGAACAGTTTCCTGTTTCCAAGATGATAAGACAGGACCAACTGAATTAAGCATGCAACTTGATGAGTTCATGTGACAACAAAAAGCATACTACCGTTTGAAAGATTTATCATTGCATAATGTGCTCTGTTTCACAATCTATTTTTAAACTCAATTTGCATTTTCTAAATGTAAAAAAGGCAAAGCTTGCAAGAAAAGCAAAAGAATAGTATTACAAGTTTTAGGTAAGTTCTTGGCTCTAGTTCTGTTTAAAGGAAGTGCAGCATCAAAGTTTCTTTGCCATACCTTATTTTCAGTCCACTGCACACAAAAATCAGAGTACAATTCCAATCACAGTGCAGTGTGCAAATATTAAAGAGTCTTGCTTTTGTTTTTAGACTCTACATGAATTGGTTGTCATGCTTTAATGTTCAAAGTACACATTTAAAAAAATATATATTTTTGCAGCACCCCTCTTCCCAGTCTGTCAGTAACATTTTGTTTAGTTCCTGTTCCTAATATTTCTTTGTAAGGAGAAAAAAATATGTGTGTGTGTGTGTGTGTGTGTGTGTGTGTGTGTGTGTGTGTGTGTGTGTGTGTGTGTGTGTGTGTGTGTGTGTGTGTGTGTGCTCTGATTGGTCGGCTGGACTAGAGTGGATTTATTTAAAAGCTACGATGACACGCCCTTTTACCGTAACCAGTAGTTTCAACACATTACTAACTAACTCAACCAGGCCTCGCTTTTTGTGTATACCTTACGTGTAAATTATTTAAATGAGGAATATAGTGATGTATTCGTTCCCAGAAGAAAACTCAAGACTGCAATCGCAACACAGTCTCACTCCCAACTCGTCACATATTGACCTTTGGTCAGGACTGCTCTGCGTCACTTTTTAACGCACTGGGGATCCCTTTAGTGTCATTTTTTTTTTTTTTTTTTTTACGTGCAGGGTGCTCCATTCATTTCAATTGTTTGCCTAATGCACCGGATCAAGACGCATTTAATTATTTGCATTTGTAAAAAGTAGACATGATTTTTATGAATATTTATAGGCTACTTTATATTTTAGAGCAACTAACCCAACTCCTACACTAAATATACCCACTTATCAACAATATGCAACACATAACAGGCAAATAAAAGTACAGTCACAGGTATTTATTGCAAAACTGACCAAATCAGTATAACAGTATTAACTCTTATTACACGGCTCTGTGAAATACTTGATTCTGATTGGTCAATCGCACAATCCAGCGGTATGTTATTTCCAGATAACAACCGCTCATACGGGTACTACGAGTTATCTTGACCGGTACTACTTCTATGTTTAACGCTGGCGCCATCTTGTGGCTTAAACAGCCGTGGGTTACAATGGAAGACTTCAAGGCGGGTTTCCTTTATAACGTTTTTAATATAGATATTTTTCTTTCACAAACGCATCGTTTCGAATCAGAAGGCTCTATTAACCCATCGGAGTCGTGTGGAGCACGTAATTTGACGGACAGCTGCATTGTTTATGGACTTCAAACACAACTACAACTACTGCTGGGATTAACGTTAGCCTGGACTTTTTAAATACATCTCCGATTGTATTTGTCTGAAAGAAGAATGTCATATACACCTATAATAACTTGAGGGTGGGTAAATCATAGGTTTAGTTTCATTTTTGGGTGAACTAACCCTTTCAGCATTCATTTTCAACATTTAGCAAGGGCATATGGCAAATTTTCACCAATAGATAAAGGCTTAAAGCACTGTTTTTCTATGCTGAAGCTTTGCGTAAGAGCTAATAAAATATTTAATCTCAAGACAATATTTTGTGTCTAATAATTATTTATTTGAGACTAGAAGCCGTGTAATAAGTGGGATAATGTACACCCAGCCGGTTGTTACCGCAGAATAAACCCCTTCAGAGTGATGCATGGAATTTCACTATTAGATCTGAGGTAACGTTTCTTCAGGCGGCAATTTTTACAATATGATGTGTGCATGATCTTCGGTGGATGGAGACACTGATCGTTTTTTGTCTCTGTGTTACCGTTTTTCTCCATTGGTTTGGCTCATTTCTTGAAACAGAAATGACATTCTCAAAACAGCATGGACCAATCTCCAAACCACTTGGCAATTGTTCACAACAGAATACCATTTCTCATTCATTTCATCAAATTGCAAAGGTCTAAGTACATGTCTCAATGCCTCAGTCCCTCTTTGCAAATGATTAAATACAGGTAGCCTACATTTAGCACAATTTCCAAGTGAATAGATCTTGTTGAGCTAAACAAATTGTTTGATTCTCGGTCTAATGGTTGTTAGCTCCAAAACGTATCAGCGTCATTTCATTGTATAAGTCATCACATGCAACATAGTATGTCCAATTGTCAAAATTAGTCAAGAACATAATACCATGAATACCATATATGAATCCATTGGAACATTTGATACATTTATTACAGCGATTGACAGTCACGTGAAACTAGAACCTGACTAACGAAGGGAGGAGTTTCTCACATCTCAGATGACCAATCAAATGATCTGTTTATTTACCTCACAGGTGCTGTCAGGTTATTTATCATGATGAAATTTAAAATGATGTAATTCCCTTGCAATTTCAAAGCAAATGCTTTCAAATGAACATACCCATGAGCCAATTGGTTAAAAACAGCCACCAGGGGGGATGAGTGGGGTTTTGACACATGACTGAACAGTTTTGGTAGAGAAATTACCTTTTGCAAGTGAGCTATAGTGTTGTGCTGAACTGTAAGACTGTTTTGCCAAATTATGTTACAATTTTGAGAATGTCATTTCTGTTTTAAGAATGGAGCCAAACCAATGGAGAACAATTGTAATGTCAACGCAGAGGGGTCCTGACCAAGCGTCAGACATTTGAAGAGTTGGGAGTGAGACCGTGTTGGCAATTGAGGTGTTTCAGGGAGTCCAGAAATGCACTTTTTTTTTTTTTGTTGCAACTTTGCAGACCTTTTTCAATGCTCAAACAACAACACTGCACATTAAATAAAGATGAAAATTTAAGGGTGTACTCACACTAGGCACTCTGAACTGTGCCCGAGCGCATTTGACCCCCAAATCCTGGTTCTTTTACAGTGTAAGCGTGTGCCTGAGCACCGAACAGCTGTGCGCTACTGTCATCATTATGACAGCAAACACCAAGCTATTACAACTTGTATACAGTTTTCAATTAAATCAAGTAGATTTAGGTTTATAATGACCCTGGTTATCACCTTATTGATTAACATGAGTTGTAGTGTGTGAGTAAAGCTGTAAATTCATCCATCAAAGTCAGCTGCCTCTGTAATAATTTTCTGATACTTGCAGTGCAGTCAAGTGAAAATCATTGTGCGGCATAAATGATAAATCTGTTAGGCAGTCTATTAGCAAAAGCGCATTTCTTCCGGTCTTCTTTAAAACAAAAAAAGTTGCATTGAGAATGATGTAAGCATGCTCCGACCCGGTACGTCAAGTGCAATTGTGTAAGTACACCCTGAGAAGCATAATAGAGCCTCTTTAAGATGCAACCTGATCTCATGAGAATACTTGTGTTTTTCTAAAGTGTGGTTCTACTACACGTACATGTATTATGTTTTCATACACACACTTTCATAAAAACTAAAACATAAATTATTTATCCAAATGTGATCATGTACGAATTACCATGTATAAATATTACAATCCTGACATCATGTTTGGAATATACGGTATTCAATTGTAAATATGTTTGTGATTTCATCTGTTTCTTCACAGATTTCAGTAGATGTACATTTGAGGAAATGTGCGCCTTCACAGATTGAATCCGGCTTCATATTTACACATATTAATAACTTTAATTCTGCTCTAGCTGTACTCACATACAAAATTATTACATACCGCCAGAGAGTACTGCGACTGCAACAGAATATCAAGCCTCATTGTCTACAAATTCAGAATGGTGTCTGTACATGAAGAGGTCCTGGCTGAATTAATTGATAGTATAATTAATTGGCCAATTAAAAGCTTGTATTTAATTCAGAACATTTAACTCAACAAGTGTTTTTGTGTGTCTTTATCAGTGAGAAGGAGAGAGGAAAGAGACTACATGCGTGTGTATGGTCCTGCACATGGCTGAGTGCAGCTGAGCAACAGTTTGCTGCAGTATTGTCAGCATGCCAACATTACACTGCATAATTTATTTGCCCTGCAGATGGCCATATCCATAGCAACTAATGCTTGCACTGCTATTTACAGGTGGCAGCTGGATGCAACGCTGATGAGATTTGGGGTTAGATACTCTCACCAGAAGCTATTACTGAGTGAGGAACACAGGAGTACTGATCCACATGAAAAGGCATGTTTCTTTGCTTCTCTACACCTAAATTCACCACAGAGACAGTCCACAGTGAGCGATGCACAAAGCTGTCATGTTCGAGCTGGCTGTGTCCGAAAATGAAGGCAGCTGCCTCACTGCCCTGGTGGTCAATTTTTTTTTAAGACAGTGTTTCTCTCTAAAAGAAGCTTCGAAGCTACCGCATTGCTATTTCTAAAACAACTGTAAGGATGTTTTAAACATAACCAAATGCATATTTAATCACTACGATGCTTATTTTCCAAAACTGAATCATAAGTTGAGCAACAACAACAAAAATGCATAATATAAACACTAAATCATGTGCCATTTTTTACACTAAAGCTAGTGCTCATCAACCCATTGGTGCATGTGAAAAAGAGACGTGGAATAGACAGGATTTTTGGAAAACAGGCCCAGCAGAGGTGACATCCACCAGACTGAGGCATTAGTCATCATGGATTCAGACTCGATGCTTTCACACCTCCATATACTGTCTGGGAAAGAAGCATTTTTCAGGTTTAAGACGGTTCAACAGTTCAAGGTTATATCTGAAAGCCTATGTCCTGCGTATGTTGTTTTTCTGGGTTTCAGAGCCGCGCTCCCATTGCAAAGATGCTGTTAAATCAGTGGAAGTGTGCTGCCTTCCGAAATCATTTCGCTCGATGTTTAGGCCCAAATTATGGGAAACATTGCATACATTGTTTAAGGAAAATGCCTTTGTGATAGGTTCAGAAAACTGTAGATAATTAGGAAAATATAAATAGACATTCAAAAACTTACAAATATTTTTATAGGGATCATGAACTTGTTGTTTTATTGTTTTATGATGTTTCTTAGGATGCACTTATAATGTTAGAATGCTTTTTACATCCAAAATGTTCATCATTTATAAATAAAGGGGAATTTTCCTATACCTCAGACCACTGAGACTTCAGTGTAAGCGCCCACTGCTGTGATTGGCTGCTGTGAGACCTCAGTGTAAACGCCCACTGCTGTGATTGGCTGCTGTGAGTCCTCAGTGTAAACACTCACTGCTGTGATTGGCTGCTGTGAGTCCTCAGTGTAAACGCCCACTGCTGTGATTGGCTGCTGTGAGACCTCAGTGTGAACCCCCAACTGCTGTTATTGGCCAACGTCTTTCCATTTGAAATAGCTATGTATAAGTCTCTCTTTTAGCACATTTTTACTATTACAGTTCTCATGGTTAACCGTGAAAAGTTTTGCATTACTTTAGATCTATGGCATTATATTCAGATCATGGCATGAAAGGTTGCAGTTATGATCAGTTTGCCAAATCGAAATTATGTGAATTGATGCAATTTTTTTTTTTTAAATGTGACTTTAGAGACCTGTATTTTTTAAAATTATTTTTTTACAATGTATGAAATATGTAATCTTGTCATTGCAACTTTCTGTGCACTAATGATTGTTTTAAATTCCTGCTGTGCAAATGTGAGTCACTGATAAACTCTCGCTGTTTGATTGACAGCTTCAGCACGCGCTGCTGCAGCGATTGAAAAGGGGCTTTCTTTGATATAATTGAATCACTTTAAATAACAGATTATTTTCATCCTACTAAGAGAAACAATGCAAGTTGACATTTAGTCACTGGTTAGATTTACCTACACACAGACAAAGATCTGACTGTACATGAATCATTACATAGCATTACAAGTAGGATAGAACTCACATGTTGCAATACGGTTGAGTCCAGGTCCTTTATGGTGTGTTCATTGCTTAGTAGCTCGATCTGGTTTAACACCACGTAGGCCTACATGACTTGAGCTACATATTCTTTTGAATGTCATGTGCAAATCGGTGGGCGGGGCTAAACAGGCAGTGATTGAAATAGGCATTGATATTCTTCTTATGTTATAGATCCCCACTTTGAAAAACCTGTCGTTTGCTGGGGCCTGGTGTCAATAAAAGCTTTTATTTATGAAAGTTTTCAGTTCTGAAACGTACAGCATACTTCGTATAGTATGATGACGTCATATATGTCAAAAGCTCAAGGAAAATGATATGTCTCAGGTCAAGCATCTGACATAATTTGTAGCATCTTTTTTTATTCACTGCGGCATTTTAACAAATTACAGCAACATTCAAAAGTTGTATTATGATGCTGACAATTCAGCTTTGAATCAGATAAATAAATTCATTTTTTTTTTAAATATTAAAATATAAACAGTTATTTTAAATAGTAATTTTTTATGGTATTTTTGATCTTGTGCATAAGAGACTTTCACCAGTCGCTGAATGAAACATTCAATGTGATGAGGTTGCGTGGCCTGTCCTTATTTTTAAGATGTTTATGTCATAAGCGGTATGCCATATACATTATATAATATGCAGCAAGAATTAATGTAGTACTCCTATTCAAATGAAGCACTAATGTAGAACTGCCTTTGCTTTTATTGAACTATTTTTGAATAAACACATATAGATGGCAGTTGGTGTGAAGGCAGCTCTTAATAGCACAAGTTGTCAGGTTAACATGATCCCTGCAGGTATGGAGGCTGAAAAGCAATTGCACGCCGTCTTACAGTGACAGTCAACAGTGAAAAGCTCGCTAGCAAATCCTTGATTTTCGAGATTAAACTCTGTTGGGCTTTAGTCATATCCAAGACAAGTTTCAGTTTCTTACTGACTTATTTTTATTTATACACATCTAATGCGATGAAATAGCAGTAAGCCAGTGGAATCCTCTTATGTTACTCTTAACTTTCTTGTTGATTTATTACACCGCTGTGACTCTAAATTGAATTAATGTGAATACTGGGGTTGTTTTATTACTTGTGTTTATATCCCAAATAGATTGCAAAGAAACACAATTCAAGAAAAATAAAGCAATTACATTTGACTGGTGACACCAGTCAGTCTTTTAGCTTTAACTAATGTGAGTGTGCACAATTTCTGACAAACATTTGTCAAACATATTTCAGTTTTTATTGAGAGTAAAGCCTTTTAAAATGGAAAACTGTGCTTATATATATATATATATATATATATATATATATATATATATATATATATATATATATATATATATATATATATATATATATATATATATATATATATATATATATATATATATATATATATATATATATATATAACAAGTTGACTTATTGGGTCACTCTGTAGACTCTGTTAACTGTGTAACATGGTTTTATTTTTTTTATTTTTTATTTTTTGTCCACTTGATCCATTTATACACAGCAAAAAGTGTTTATATTAATACTTGTCCCAGTAAAAATAACAAAACAAATTAAGAAACACAACACTGCATATTAAATTGTACTGCATATTTTAATAGATTGTATATTGAATCACATGTATTTTGATTGAATACTAATAAATTGTATTATTATTATTATTATTATTATTATTATTATTATTATTATTATTATTATTATTATTATTATTATTATTATTATTATTATTATTATTATTATTATGCATACTGTGTAGCCCTGTCCCTTTTTGTGGTGTTCTGACTTCTGGTTTGTATTTCCACAGCATGAAGGTAAGATCTTACTGATTTATTAATGTACTGCTCGTTTTAAAATCGTCCTGGTCTACTGATATTTCTTTATGACATCTGCATCAAACATGCATACAATGCTCATGATAACTGTAATTGACTCTACAATAAGAAAATCCATTTTACCAGCTAATTACTGATTGACAGGTGAAGAGAATTAGACTAAGTGTCTCATTATCACTTCATTACAGGGTGGGATATTTTAGGCAGCAAATGAAGATTTTGTCCTCAGAGTTGATGTGTTAGAAGCAGGAAAAATGGGCAAGCGTAAGAATTTGAGTGAGTTTGACAAGGGACAAAATCTGATGGCTAAAGGATTGGGTCAGAGCATCTCCAAAACTGCAGCTCTTGTGTGGTGTTCCAGGTCTGCAGTGGTCAGTATCAAAAATGCTCCAAGAAAGCAACAGTGGTGAACCAGCAAGAAAAGAGAGTGACCTGGATGATCTGTGTCCTTTATAATCCTGTAAGATCTCTTGAGGCAGTAAAAAATGTTTAGGTCCTCTAAGGTTGGGAGAGGACAAGGTTATCAAATTGCCTTAAATTGCTCAAATTGCACAGGAAATTAATGCTGGTTCTGATAGAAGTGTCAGAATACACAGTGCCTCACCGTTTGTTGTGTATGGGGCTTCATAGCCACAGACCAGTCAGGGTGCCCATGACCCCTGTTCAACTTCGAAAGTGCCAGCAGTGGGCACGTGAGCATCAGAACTGGACCACGGAGCAATAAAAGAATGTGGCCTGGTCTGATGAATCATGTATTATTTTAAATCATGTGGATGGCCGGGTGCGTGTGCATCACTTACATAGGGAACACATGGCTCCAAGATGCACTGTGGGAAGAAAGCAAGCCGACGGAGGCAGTGAAGATGTTGCTTTGACACACGTACCACCTACTTAGGCATTGTTGCAGACCATGTACACCCTTTTAATGGATCTCATTCCAATTAAGGATCTTTGAGATGTACAGAACAAACAAGTCCGATCCATGTAGGTCCCACCTCCCAACCTACAGGATCTGCTGACTTGGTTCTGTATATATTCAACAAAATATTCTGTATTTTCCATTCCGGGTTGGGACAAAAAAAAAAAAAAGAACTCATGTTCTGTCCTTATTCACCCACTCACTCGCTTTCGAAACTATGGAAAAATCAGGTTAACCTTCCCTGGCTTGTCTCTCCCACACATGCAGCAAGATTTCCAGGGTGCACATCAAGAGCTCTTGGCATTTGTTCAGATTTTACAAGTTGAGGGACTTACAGCTTTCCTATGGAGCCTTTCAAACTTTCAGCTCAACAAAAGCCATTATAAGACGTTCTAAGAACCCAATCCTTTGTAAAATGGGGCTTTCTTGGGGAAATGATCAGAATTTTGAGAGCAAACCTCTTGAAAACTTACATCTATGTTGTATTTTCAGCTAGACCAATGGCCCTATAAGAAGAGATGGGTTCGGGTGGAGTACTCTGCCCTGATGCCAGACATATCCATTAAAGGATTATCATGGATAATCATTGCTCTGTTTAAATCTATCCCACTCAGGCCCATAGGGCCCAGGGTTCAACAGAGAGTGATGGGGAATGATTTCCATAAAAACATGACTATGTCCCTCCAGTGCTGTTACTGTCATGGTTAATCATATCCACAGCTCTGCCAAGTGCCCATGGCACTGTGCCTTTTACCTGCAGGCCTGGAACATATTCGCCACCCACCCTGCCAACCTTGACACTGAATTGTGATTGTATCATCATGTTACGTCCAATTGTATTTTACCTTCAGAGAGGTTGTATTCTGCACTTGTGCATGTCCAGTTGTAGCCTGACGTGGTCATACTCAATTCTAGTCTGAATATGAGTCTGAAACAGCTCCATTGGGCTGTGATTATGGGGCATGTTTCAACTAAACAAGGAAAGACATTAATTTGATAGACCTACAACCTATCAGAGCAACGAATCGACGCCTTACATTAGTTGTCAAATGTCAACAGAACTCAACTGCACTGTGTTGCCAAGTCCGCAGTTTTTTTCCGCGGGTTGTTTTCCATGTCCGCTTGTTGAAGCGACTATTATGATATATAGACCCATGAATGCGATTTTTAGCAGGCAACCTTGCCAAAATACCTCACATTTTTGTTTAGGGCTAGTAGTTGGTGAATTTTGTTGCAAAAACATGGCAACCCTGTCTGCACGCGCGCTGGAATAAACGATCTTTAACGGTGTTGTAAAAAAAGATACACAGTCACTTACCAACATGATCATCATTTCAGAGATAAATAGTGAAGGTGAATGCATATGCAAGCTCTCCGTTTAGGATTTCAACAAATACAGCCCATGATGACGTGCATGATTATGCTACTGTTTATCATCTGTCCATCATCTGTCCATCTAAAGCCCGCCCTGATGATTTTATTGGTCCGAACAGTTTCTGTTCAAGCATAATTACTTTTATAATTACATAAGAGGCCAGACCGAACCGCCCGAGCTCAAATGCTGTGGGCGGGGCTGAGTTCGGCTGGCATCCAGGGTAGCCCCACCCCCACCCCCACCCCCACCATCACCACCACCACCACCACCCCCCATGCCAACCCGAATAAAAAAAATACTAAATATTTTGTTGAAATATTTAAGCTAAAATGAAGCCCGTATTTTCAGGACCAATACAAATGTTTTTACACTCAAAAATTTCAATTTACAACATTATATAATAAATGATCTGAGGGGTATTTTGAGCTGAAACTTCATAGACACATTCTGGGGACACCTGAGACATCTTGTAAAAATGGTCATAATAGTTCCCCTTTAATAAACACTGCACACTATATTATATTACATATTTTCATAGATTGTATCTTAAATGCTATTGTATTTTGATGTCCCTTTTGATATTGTGTAAAAATGATGTCTGCATATAATTGTCAGTCACTTATTAAACAGAAGGGAAAAATGTCAGTATCAGTCATAAAAAGCAATATCAGCCAATTTCAATTTCCCCTGACACATCTCCTTGAAGATCAAAAATATTTCCGTTTCTACAGGGTTCCTCATTTATCTTCAAGGGGGGGATCCCATGTGAACTCCATGATGATCTCCCAAACAAAATGAGCAAAATAGATGAATAACACTTGGCTGATTCGGTTTGACACCATCATCCATTAGTCAGCTTTAATGCACGCAGGAATTGAAGATTCATCGACGAGAAGTAAAGTGACACACGAGAGCAAGAGGAACGCTGCGAAGGAGTGAAGGTTGCAGAGGCCAGGACCTTTAAGAGTGTGGGATGATCCGATGAGGTGGCCTGCTCTTCTCAGGTTGACATGACACAGCTCCGCTAATTGGTCCAGCAGGGAGAACAAAGCGGAGAGCGAGAATGCGAGAGATACTACTGAAACCAACGCCGCTGTCACAACTACATAATGATATATCCGCATCCATAGAACCGAGATGCATTCACATGCCAAATACGACAAACGCGCAAAGAAGTTTCTAGCTTTGTAAAGAGCAAGACACAAAAGCATCCATAATGTATCAGGCCGAGTGACAATGAAGGAAAATTATAACGCGCAAACCATGCTATTATGAAAGCCTTTGTTATGTTCTAAAAAGGAGATTTTGCAGGAGAAAGAAATGGATTAAAGGACAAAAGAGAGAAAGCAAGCCAACCATGACTTTTCCAAGAGAGGATCCCATCCCCATGTAGAAGAAGCTGAAGACGAGGACATGTGACATATCAGCTTTTTGGTGACACTCTGTGGTGGTTCATGCTCCGATGGTCAGCCCTCATTCAGAAACGGGGCCCGTGCGGCGTGACCCTTCCGCTCGAGCCCTTGAGCTTCCACTGTCTCAGTTTTCTCGATGGAGGCAGAGCAGATATCGGAGACAAATGTCGAATTATTCTTCTCCGGTTTGATATTAAGCGAATGCAGCAGGAGCAGAAGCGCTTCGGGGCTGAAGACGAGAAGCGTGCACGCGCACACATGGAGGTACAGTGCGTGCAAAATATGACAGACAGAAGGCAGACTGGCCAGCAGTGAGTGGGTTGTCAGGCTCAAATGCGTGATGCTGCGCGGCCGGCACCATAAATTAAACCCGTGGGAGAACCCGAGCGAGGAGAGGAGTCCACCGTAGTCATGCCGAGTGCAGATGGAGGAGATGGAAAGCCTCCATATTGCATGCTAAATTCAGCTCCATCTCTTTTCACATACCCATCATCTCCTATATGTGTTTTTTTGTTTTTAAAGAAGTCTATTATACACCCAAAAGCTCATTTATTTGATCAGAAATACATCAATATTGTACAAATTCTTATATATTATTACCATTTAAAATAACGTCTATCTAATTGACTTTATTTTACAATTTAATGTATTCCTCTGATCAAAGCTGAAAAGCATCATTCCGCCAGTCACATGATCCCTCGGGAGATTCCCTGCTCGGGAAACATTTATTATTATTATTATCATCAATGTTTATATATATTTTTTTTTTTTTTTTTGATACACTAAAACTTTTTTTAAGAAATTAATATTTATATTCAAAAAGTATGCATTCAATTTATAAAAAATGACAAGATATTTACATTGTTATAAAATATTTGTATTTCAATTAAATGTTGTTCTTGTGGGCTTTCTATCATCAAATTATGCTGAAAAACTCAGAAATAGTCTGCAGCTGGTTGCCTTAAACTTTTAAGTTCTGTACTTTTTTTATTTTGTTTTTACAGTGTGTAATGATTATTAATAATTATTAAGCAGCATATCATCATATGATTTCATAAGGATCATGTGACACTGGAGTAATGATGCTAACAATTCAGCTTTGGATCAAAGAAATACATTACATTTAAAATGATATGGATATTGGTATTTTACAATATTACCATATTACTGTATTTTGCAGTAGGCTATTTGATGATTAATGTAGCTTTTGTGAGACTAAGATTATTATTATTTTTATTTTTTTTGAAAAACGTTGAAACACTCATACAAATGTTTCTACAGTACAGTGTATCTATTATTATTATTATTATTATTATTATTATTATTATTATTATTATTATTATTATTATTATTATTATTATTATTATTATTTATTAATAATTTTGTATTTTTGTATTTTTATTTATTTATTTATTTATTCAGCAGCCCAAGCTGAGCATCAAATTCTCACTATTAAAGACTTTTTCATCAATAAACTCCTAATTACTGTTTATTAATATTTATTAGGGTAGTTGTTAAATTTAGGTATTGGGTAGGATTATGGGATGTAGAATTTGACCATGCAGAATCAGGCATTAATTTGCACTTTATAAGTCCTAATAAACAGTGAATAGTGAGAACTGAACCCTAACATAAAGTCTTACTGAGACTCCTTTCTTTTTTTGACCGTATTCCCTATATTCCCCTTTGACCGGTAATGAATTCCCCTATTCAGGTCTTTCCTTTCTTACTGTATCGTCTGCTGACATTCCCCTAGACCGAAATCTAATTGTGCAGGCTTCTATCACTTTCAAACTGAATTTCATTTAGGTACAGCGTCGGCTCGGAGCCCCCATGGATGGATCGCTTCTTGACAGAGTGGCATGGGACTTTCGGTCAAAAGCCCACAGCATCTGCGGGCCGGTCCTCTGTGTTGTAGCTTGCTGTAGTCATCAATCAGTATCACATCAAAGTATCTTCATGATGGATCTTGGATTACCTCTACAGGCTGAGAACGACAGTCAGCAGAAGTCGGGCGCTCCATCTTTGTCAGCACACCGTAGGGGATCTAAGGCGTCCCTCGTGCTGGCTTCTGGGTCTTCAGATTGTCTTTGGTTCCTGCATTTTTGAACAGCAAAAGTGTTGGACTATTCTTTTTGTGAATATGTTTAATATTCTCAAACTAATGAAGAAGAACTGGCCCCAAAACGCATGGGAACGCAATCAGAAAGCTTCTACCTGAACTTTCAGCACTGCGACATAACAGCGCTCTCAGCCTGCAGATGCAGAACATCTGAATGAGAAACACCCCCCCCCCCAAAAAAATAAATAAATAAATAAAATAAAATAAATAAATAAAAAAAAAAAAAAAAAAAAAAAATGATTTCACGGTCAGAGGCTGTAGCTGAAATTAGACTTTGTGTGGCTGAAAGTGCAACTAGGCACATCATCACAGATGTACACCGTACCAGCTGTGGCCTTATTTCAGGTACACCAACAGTAGTAAGTTAGAAGAACTAGATATTTTTGTATTTTTATCAGTGGATTTTATCAAGCAAATGACAGTGTGCTTGTACAGCAGTGATCAAAAGTGATGTTCGATGACCCTAGAAGTTCAATAAAACCATTAAAACATGAGAACTTTTTGGGGCAAGTTTGGAAAAAAAATTATAGAAAATACAAAAGGCTAACAGGAACAAAAGCATACTTTACCTACATCATAATCAGTTATTAATATTTTGTTAGTTCTCTATTGTTTGTACAATAGCCTGGTCCAAAATCATGTCCGCACAATTTGGCGTTTCATTGCGTTATCACGAGTAACACAATTGACTCCAATCACAAGTAAGCTATATGTTGTATAAGGTGATGATGCCAATATTCCTAGGCCGGGCATACATTTTGGTCACAAAATTGTATTTTAATATTTTCTTCTTAAGGGACATACCTTATGTTTACTGTGCCTGCACATACGTATATTGATATTTATCAAGATTTGGTCTTATTTCAATGATGCATGCATTATCTAAACACACAAATATGATTAGCGTAAGATTAATAGACTATTATAGTTTATATAAATCTAAATGATTGTATGCCTGTATTAATCAGTAAAGACCATATCATATTCAGAATGTGTATATATGATACTAGATACAGACTGTTGCAAAAAGGGAAATTACTAAAAAAAAGTCAACAGCACATTTTTGGAGCTGGGAAGAGTCTTTTTTCCCTATTATCTTTAACAAACACTCACCTACATTTGAAAGGGTCTCATGGCCTACATCTGCAATTTGTTCTGCTTGTCTGTGTGTCATTGTTAAACACATGAATGAAATTTAATGAGCTAATTGAATTACTGTGCAAAATTACTAAAATATAACGTAATAAATGGCATTAGCCAGCATCTGTATTATGTCCATGAATATAAATACAAAAATGTAAAATTATAAATAAAATAAGCTACCATGCAAACAACGTTTGGGGTCAGTAAAATTGTCCACTAGACTTGGCCCAAACTGTAGCGCATAGAGATAGCAACACTAAGGTCATGGGTTTGATTTTTATTGAATTATAGCATCTGCTAAATGTATCAATGTTATGTAATGTACATTTAAGATGTCTAAAAGGATGCATATAAAGAGCGGATTTTAAATAAGTCAGGGATTTACAGTGTATATGCATTAACGCGTTAATTCACTAAAAAAATGAAATTTATATCATTATTGACTCACCCTGATGTCGTTCCACACCTGTAAGCAGGGGCGTCGCTAGCAATTTTGGGCCCTATGAAAAAATATGAGCTTGGGCCCCCTACTGTACCAAACATACAGGCCAACCTATAACGTTAGCAATCCAAAATGGTTGTCAGCCATTTAATTATCTATAAACTACTCAAACAAAAGTTAGAGTATGGTATAATATTTAAAAATGTA
Source organism: Pseudorasbora parva (assembly GCF_024679245.1). Taxonomy (NCBI): domain Eukaryota; kingdom Metazoa; phylum Chordata; class Actinopteri; order Cypriniformes; family Gobionidae; genus Pseudorasbora; species Pseudorasbora parva. The sequence goes on from NC_090175.1 coordinate 53,001,471, forward strand.
TTTAAAGAAGTATCTGCTGCTCACCAAGGCTGCATTTATGTTATTAAAATACAAAAAGCTGTAATATTGTGAAATATTATTCAAATGGAAAATAATTGTTCTCTATGTGAATATATAGTAACGTGTATTTATTCCTGTGATCAAACTTTTTTATTTATTTTTTATTATTATTATTATTGAGAAAGAACTTGAATTAATTAATTCATGATTTATTCAGCAATGTTCCATTAAATTGATGAGATTAATGCTGTTCTTTTGAACATTCTATTCATGAAATTATCATGAGAAAATCATAAAATCATAAATATTTGCTGATCATTAAATCATCATGTTAGAATGATTTCTGAAGGATTGTGTGACTCTTGAGACTGGAGTAATGAGGATAAATTCTCCTTTGATCACAGGAATGAAATATATTGTATATGTTATATAACATATACAATATATATCATATATTATTATGTATATACAGGTCCTTCTCAAAAAATTAGCATATTGTAATAATTACTTTCCATAATGTAATGATAAAAATTAAACTTTCATATATGTTAGATTCTTTGCACACCAACTGAACAAATTTCAACCCAACAGGTCTTTTATTGTTTTAATACTGATGATTTTGGCATACAGTTCATGAAAACCCAAAATTCCTGTCTCAAAAACTTAGCATATCATGAAAAGGTTCTCTTAACGAGCTATTAACCTAATCATCTGAATCAACTAATTAACTCTAAACACCTGCAAAAGATTCCTGAGGCTTTTAAAAACTCCCAGCCTGGTTCATTTCTCAAAACCGCAATCATGGGTAAGACTGCCGACCTGACTGCTGTCCAGAAGGCCATCATTGACACCCTCAAGCGAGAGGGGAAGACACAGAAAGAAATTTCTGAACGAATATGCTGTTCCCAGAGTGCTGTATCAAGGCACCTCAGTGGGAAGTCTGTGGGAAGGAAAAAGTGTGGCAAAAAACGCTGCACATCGAGAAGAGGTGACCAGACCCTGAAGAAGATTGTGGAGAAGGACCGATTCCAGACCTTGGGGGACCTGCGGAAGCAGTGGACTGAGTCTGGAGTAGAAACATCCAGAGCCACCGTGCACAGGCGTGTGCAGGAAATGGGCTACAGGTGCCGCATTCCCCAGGTCAAGCCACTTTGGGCTACAGAGAAGCAGCACTGGACTGTTGCTCAGTGGTCCAAAGTACTTTTTTCAGGTGAAAGCTAATTTTGCATGTCATTCAAAAATCAAGGTGCCAGAGTCTGGAGGAAGACTGGGGAGAAGGAAATGCCAAAATGCCTGAAGTCCAGTGTCAAGTACCCACAGTCAGTGATGGTCTGGGGTGCCATGTCAGCTGCTGGTGTTGGTCCACTGTGTTTTATCAAGGGCAGGGTCAATGCAGCTAGCTATCAGGGCTTCCATCACTGCTTCCACTTCATGCTTCCATCTGCTGAAAAGCTTTATGGAGATGAAGATTTTTTTTTTTAGCACGACCTGGCACTAGGTAAAAATTACACATGAACGCCCTAACATTTCAACATTTAAATGCAATGAGCTCTTTATCACGACTTCAGAAGTGGGAATTATCACGATAGCACGTGATTGGGACATTATAGTTCTTTGTTGAACGCGAAGACATCTCTAATTTGACAGTTTTCCATCTGATCTCACTCAGTAATTGTAGGCTATACACACTCTCAGAAAAAACGGTACAGTGCTGTCACTAGGGCAGTACCCTAAGGTACATAAGTGAAAAGATACATCTTTGTACCTACTCACCCCTAAATGGTACATAGTAGTACCATAAAGGTACATATTAGTAACTTTTCGATTTTGGACCTTAGGGTACCACCCCAGTGACAGCACTGTACCTTTTTTTCTGATCATTACATAGAACAGCAGAACAGGATGGAACCATAGTGAATGGGGGTGGATTAGCAAATACAAAGAAATGATATTACATTACTACTCGTACTACTAATATAACCGATCTCTGGGGGCCCCAAAAGTGTGTGGGCCCTTAGAATTGTCATGAAATTTAGTTTCAAATAGCCTTTCTTTATGTTATTTATTAATACACACACTTATGGTATTCATGTATTTAATTACGATTAAGTATTGTATTTAATAGGAACTTATTTTTATCATTGAGCAAACTTACTACGATACAATTATTTCCCATTTGCTTTCCCCCGTCTGTTCTGGCATCCTGGCGCACATCAGCTGTCCATCATGTTGAAATAGTAAGGTTTAAACAGTCTGGTTTGAAATTATTTCATAGATACCAATGCTAGAGCCGCTCTAAAGCTCCCCTGATTGCCTGCCACAATGGCTGCATGACGTCAACTTCTGAAGCTCTCTACCCAAAAATTCTTTATACAGTGACTACCAGTAAAATGTACAAATTTGGGACCTAAATGATTCCGACACTTTGACCTGACCATGTTTTGCTAAGTGATTTTTCGTTTAATTGCTAGTGTGTCCTTTTACACCACAGACTGAAGCAATGAAGCAATGCTTGGTCATCTAATTGTGTACTTAAAGGGTTACTTCAGTGATTAGCATATGGCTTTGTATCAGTAGAAACCCTGGAGTATATTCGAATGAGTGTGCTTCCCCCCCTCATATCCCCCTGAGACATGAGATTTATGCATTTTATTTCTGGAAAAATTCCTCCGATGACGCAAATTTTGTCAATTTAATGTCAAATATCGTCAATTTGCGTCATCAGAGGTATTTTTGGCCAGAGGCTAAAGACTACAGCCAGCAGAGGAAGCCATTAACGCATGTTTAACACCCGCGAATTTGGTCGTGTTTACCTCAGCTCTCATCAATGACTCCTGCAGCGTTTGGGCTGTGACACTCCATCAGCGGCAAAATCACATTATATTGAAAAGACACGTTCAGTTTTTAACTGTAGTGTCTGTTCTCTAACTGAACTGATGAAAATGAACGCGGTCGTGGTGAGAAAGTGATCAGTGATTCAGTTGCGGTGGCTTTGGGAGTGGCCTCGTAGTGCAGCGAAGCATTCTGGGAATTGTTGTCTTTCATCCCCATGAGACAAAAAATACATTTTCTGTCTTTTCTCAGTCTAGAAAGCACCATATTAAAAAATTATTTCACATTTCTACTACATTAATGACCCAGTTTAAATACAGATTCATCTTCCCAGCGCTGAAGTACCCCTTTAAATTCAACTGCTGACCGCTGATTGGTTGATTGTAATCATTACAGAAAGTTTTCTGACA